>NC_053022.1:149671862-149971862 GCF_003073215.2 Triticum urartu | reverse complement strand
ACATGCCGCATGGGGTTATGAACGTGGTATTCTGTTCATCTTCCTTGGTCATGAAAATATGGTGGTATCCAGAGTAGGCATCCAGAAAGGAAATCAGGTCCACCCAGAGGTGGAATCCACAATCTAGTCGATGCGCGGCAAGGGGAATAGGTCCATCAGGCATGCTTTATTCAGATTTGTGAAATCTATGCAAAGCCTCCATTTCCCATTTGCCTTGCACAACCACTGGATTTGCCAAGCACATTGGATGCAATACTATTCTGACCAAACCAGCTGCCTCAAGTTTCTTGATCTCTTCAGCAATAAACTATTGCCGCTCCAAAGCCTGCTTTTAGACCTTCTGTTTGACGGGTCGGGCATGTGGGCAGACAGCAAGGTGGTGCTCGATTACCTCCCTGGAAACACCGATGATGTCATATGGTTGCCAGGAAAACACACCGGCATTCGCCCGCAGGAAGGCAACGAGTGTACTTTCCTATTTGTCGTCGAGGGTGGAACTGATAGTAAATGTACCACCAGCGCCAACCAGCCCCGTCGGGACCTTCTTCACAGCAGGCGCAACAACCTTTGATCTCTTGCAATTGGAACTCTCCGGCAAGTCATCAACAGGCGAAGCACCCTTCGAAGAGGCGCGCTTCCTGGATTCTTTGCTAGCATCCTTGCTAGCTTTCTTCCCTTTCTTGCTTTCGTTTGCGGGAGCGGTAGCTTCGACGGCCTCAGCAGCGACTGCTTCTCGCTACATCTTATCCACGCATATGATTGCGTCATTCTTGTCTGATGGAATGGAAATGACGTCCCTGGCATTTTCAGCGTGTCGTAGGCATAGTGGGATGCCACCATGAATTTTGCCATGGCTGGGCGACAAAGGATTCCATTGTAAAGCAGGGGGAGGTCAACCACATCAAACACGATCTTCTTAGTCTGGTAGTTTAACTCCCCCCCCCCCTGAACGTTACCGGCAGTGTGATCTTCCCCTTAGGATGACTCCTGCCGGGGTTGATCCCTTGGAAAGTACAAGTAACCTTGAGCTCTTCATCTGCTATCTGGAGCTAGTTGATGACCTTGGGAGAAATCAAATTCAACCCGGCCACGCCGTCAACCAACATCTTTGTGACCTTGAGGTTGCGTATCGTTGGTGAAACGAACAATGGAAAACACCCTACCGCGATGGTGCAGTCAGGGTGATCGTCTTCATCAAAGATGATGGGCGTGCGGGACCACTTTAGTGGCTTCCGAGAATCTGCCGCTGGCTCCACGACATTGACCTCAAACACCCGCTGTTTAACCTGGCGGTGAGAGGAGTGCAAGGATGCACCTTCGTCAATACACATGGCATCAGTGGTCGTCTGGAACTCCTGCTTGCTGGTTTCATCTTCATCTCCGTCATCACTCCCATCATCGCATTCCTTCTTATCACGGCCTCCGGTAGGTTTCCCCTGATACTGAGGGCCCTTGCCGGGGCGACCTCTTCTACCGCCTCGGCCCTTCCACCAATGCCATCTTGGTCTCTCTCTTTCTCATGCTTCTCATACTCAACCTTCTTCTTCTTGACAAGTTGCTCAACCTGATGACACTCTTGAAGATCGTGGCCCTTGGTCCGATGGATCTTGAAGTACGGCCCATCAACCTTCCCAGCCTTCTCGGCAACCACGACTTCCCGACAATGTGCACGCGGCAACTTCCTTGCCAGGAGCCCCGGTCTTGGCCTTCTTGCCGGTACTATGAGCGCTCGATCCATCAACATCCAGCACTGCTTTATATTTGTGCTTCTTGTTGCGTTTCTTGTTCTTCTTCTTTTGATTGGTCGTGTCGTTGTCGTCCTCTGAGTCAATGTCGATGCCATCTTCTTCGCTGGGGAGTCGCCTCCCCTCCTCTGTTCGGGCACACTTATCCTCCAAAGTGTAAATCTCATTCACAGTCTTGGAAAACCGGACATTGATCTTGGAACATATCCTGTGATTGCGTACGTTGGACTAGAATGCAGCTATCACGGCTGCCGGGTGGATGTATGGAATGTTCCTGTGCACCCGGCTGAACCTCTGCATGTACTTCCACAAACTCTCTCCTTCCTTCTATGGGAGGAGTTGCAAGTCTCTAGGCCACCATGGTTCTTGATGGCCGCCCACTACTACAGGATGCTGCTAACCTGACACTATGATCGGAGACCCTTTGACGAAACTTTGTGTGATGCATTAATTGCAAATGGTGATATAAAAAACCATAAAAAAGATGCAAAATGTTTGAGATGGCGGATCCATCAAACATAGTTTTGAATTTAGTTGCATGTGTGATGCAGGGCACACAGTTGACCCATCCGAACTATTTGCGATGAGGCAGAACAATAGAAACGGGCAACATATAATGTGTGTGCCATATACGGCATACAGTTTGCTCCGACGAACTGTTTTCTATTAGGGAGTTGAAAGTGCAACTATCCCTAGGTGGTTTTGGTAATTCCTAACAACATATAGCTCATTGAGCTAATGCTATTCCAAGATTAATATTTCAAGAAAAGCTCAATGAATGGCATCGCCATGGATGAGGAATGTGGACCCCTAAAAATATTAAGGACAAAAAGATTGGCTCAAGCTCAAAGCTCAAGACTCTACATTTTATATTTTAGTGATCCAAGATCACATTGAGTCTATGGGAAAATCCAATACTATCAAGGAGGGATGAGGTGTTGTTTAATGAGGTTCTTGCTTCATAGTGCATAGTGATATGCTCCAAAACCCTCAACTACCTTCCCACATCCACATATGACCTAAACCAAAAGTCAAACTCGGCCCTACTGATTCTTTCTATCCAGCGCCACCGAGTTTAAAATGTCATAGCCACTGCCACAAACCCTAGGCAAATTGGTCTCACCGATAGGGATTTCGGTCACACCGAGATGGGGTTGTAATCTCTCTATTTCCCTTCGTAATGTTTCGGTCCTACCGAGATGAGCGATCGGTCCCACCGAGATTGCAATGTAAACTCTCTCTTTCTCTTTCGTAACATTTCGGTCCCACCGACATGAGCGATCGGTCCCACTGAGTTTACCTGGCCAACTCTCTGGTTAGCTTATTACCAAAATCGGTCCCACCGAGTTTGTGTAATCGGCCACACCGAGATTACATTATGCCCTAACCCTAACCTTGTCGGTCCTACCGAGTTGCATCTCAGTCCCACCGAAAATCCTAACGGTCACTAGGTTTGCTGAATCGGTCTGACCGAGTTTCTCCATTCGGTCTCACCAAGATTGGTAAATTATGTGTAACAGTTAGTTTTTGTGTGGAGGCCATATATACCACTCCACCCACTCTTCATTCGAAGAGAGATCCATCAGAACATACCTACACTTCCAACCTATATTTTCTGAGAGAGAACCACCTACACTTGTGTTGAGACCAGGATATTCCATTCCTACCATATGAATCTTGATCTCTAGCCTTCCCCAAGTTGCTTTCCACTCAAATCATCTTTCCACCAAATCCATATCCTGTGAGAGAGAGTTGAGTGTTGGGGAGACTATCATTTGAAGCACAAGAGCAAGGAGTTCATCATCAACACACCATTTGTTACCTCTTGGAGAGTGGTGTCTCCTAGATTGGCTAGGTGTCACTTGGGAGCCTCCGACAAAGATTGTGGAGTTGAACTAAGGAGTTTGTAAGGGCAAGGAGATCGCCTACTTCGTGAAGATCTACCACTAGTGAGGCAAGTCCTTCGTGGGCGATGGCCATGATGGGATAGACAAGGTTGCTTCTTTGTGGACCCTTCGTGGGTGGAGCCCTCTGTGGACTCGCGCAACCGTTACCCTCCGTGGGTTGAAGTCTCCATCAACGTGGATGTACGATAGCACCACCTATCGGAACCACGACAAAAACATCCATGTCTCCAATTGCGTTTGAATTCTCCAAACCCTTCCCTTTACATTCTTGCACGTTGCATGCTTTACTTTCCGCTGCTCATAGACTCTTTGCATTCTTGCTTGAATTGTGTTAAGATTTCTTGACTTGTTCTAAGTTAGCTAAAATCTACTAAGGACTAAAATCGGGAAAAGGATAGACTTTTATTTTGTCAAGTAGTCTAATCACCCCCCTCTAGACATACTTTCGATCCTACAAGTGGTATCAGAGCTCTGGTCTCCATTTGCTTTGATTTCCATAGCTTTTTGTGGTCATAGCCTTGGTTTCACAACCTAGGAGAGTATGGCATCTAGCGAGGGAAATTATCACCGTAGAGGTCCTTTCTTTGATGGTACTAATTTTGCTAGTTGGAAGCATAAGATGAAAATGCATATTCTTGGACATAACCTCACCGTTTGGGCTATTGTGTGTGTTGGCTTGCAAGGTTAATTCTTTGATGGGAGATAACCGAATCGTGAAGCTACCGCGGATGAGTTGAAGATGCTACAATACAATGCTCAAGCTTGTGATATCCTCTTCAACGGATTGTGCCCCGAAGAATTCAACAAAATCAGCCGTCTTGAGAATGCAAAGGAAATTTGGGATACTTTGATTGATACGCATGAAGGTACCGACGCCGTCAAGGAATCCAAGTTGGATGTGCTTCAAAGTCAACTTGACAAGTTCAAAATGAAGGATGGTGAAGGTGTCGCTGAAATGTACTCTAGGCTTGCTCTTATCACAAATGAGATTGCCGGCTTAGGAAGTGAAGAGATGACCGACAAATTCATAATCAAGAAAATCCTAAGAGCCTTGGATGGAAAATACGATACCGTATGCACATTGATCCAAATGATGCCAAATTACAAAGATCTCAAGCCAACGGAAGTCATTGGAAGAATTGTTGCTCATGAGATGTCACTCAAGGATAAGAAGGAGCTCCATAACAAGTCAAGTGGTGCTTACAAAGCCTCATGTGAAGCTCCCACATCATCAAGTGAGAAACAAACCTTCAATGAAGAATTGAGCCTAATGGTGAAGAACTTCAACAAGTTCTACAAGAGTAGAAGCAAGGAAAGAAGTTCCAAGTCAAGGTCCTACAATGACAAAAGATCTTCTAGTCGAGAGCGAAACTGCTACAATTGTGGAAGACCCGGACACTACTCCAATGAGTCTATGGCTCCCCACAAGAGAAGAGAAGATTCTCCCAAAAGAAGAAGTAGAAGAGAAGAACCACCATCAAGGGAGAGAAGGAGTAGGGATGATCGATATGAACAAAGACACCCTCGGAGAAGCAAGGATTCGGAAAGGAAGGACAAGTCATCAAGGAGCTACACAAAGCGAAGACATCAAGCTCATGTTGGTGAATGGGTATCCGGCTCCGACTCCGACAATGACTCCGAGAGAAGCTATCACTCCGACTTCGAATATACTCAAGATGAAGGTGTTGCCGGACTAGCACTTGTGTCAACCAACTCCCACGACATATTTGATTCACCAAATGAAGGAATTGGAAGATGCTTCATGGCCAAAGGTCCAAAGGTATCACACCCCGAGTATGTTGATTTCAATAGTGATGAAGATGACTTGTTAGGTGATGATGAGTTACTTGTTGACAACTATAGTGATGAATACTATAATGAAACGAATGACAATGATAAGGAGAAGATTGAGTCTCTAACTAAAGAACTAAACACTCTTAATTTAGCTCATGAAACTATCTTAGGAGATCATCGAGAACTTTTAAGGACTAATGACAAATTACGTTTTGAAAAGCTCAACCTTGAGCAAGAGCATGAGTTCTTAAAGGCAATCAATGATGATCTTCGCAAGAAAAGTTCTTCTTACATTGCCAAGCGTTTACTCTTATCCACTTACATGCCTCAAGTCAAGTATAGTAACAGGAACAAGAAAGATTCTTCTTCTAGTAGTAATGATAATCATGCTAAATCCAATGTTGTTGCTTATAGTAGTTCTCTTGATTCCACTAATGATTCTCTTAGCCAAGTTACACTTGAGCAAGAAAATAGATTATTGAAGGGAATTATAGAGAAAGGTGTTTACAAGAGCCTTCCTGGGAGTAAGCAATTCGAGGAAATTGTATGCAAGCAAGGAAGGCACCGAAAGAATCAAGGTATTGGTTTTGAACGAAAGTTCAATGCCAATGGAGTTGAGTGGGAAGAAGATTAATACCCCAAGACGAAGTTTGTTCCTCAACAAGAGAAGTATGATTCTACTTCATCCAAAGGGACACAAGCTCAAGATGATCTTCCACCATGAGACCACAAGCAAAAAGGCAAGGACAAGCTTCAAGAGGAAATTGATGCATTTGAAGAAGCTCCTAAGGCCTTGGTCAAGTGGGTTCCCAAGACTACATCAAGTTCCACTTCATCAAGTACAATTACAACTTCGAGGATTCCCATCAAGATTGTGTGGATCCTGAAAAAGAAGAACTAGAGAGTCCTTGAGGGTGACTCCGCCAATATACTTCACTCTTATCATTTTGGCAAGAACAAGTGCAATCAACTTCCACATCTTGCACTAGTTCAAGGAGTCACATACCCTCTTGTTGGTAAGACAAGGGAACAAGGTAATCTAAAGCTTTCATAGACATCATCTTGTGTGTGCATCACTCTATGTCTAGGGATATCCTTGTTTGTTCCTTGTGGGACTAACCCGTGTAGGTATTGAAAGTGCAACTCACTCCAAAGGATAGCTTCAAATGATCTACATCAACATAGAGCATCCACATCTTCAACACCTACATGAAGTCATCATGGAAAAAACCCAAGGTTATTTCATCCCTCTTAGGGGGGATCTCACATCTAGGGGGAGCTTTACTCTAACAAGTGAGTTAAAGCAACTCTAATGGTGTGAACACAACAACGCTTTATGTAAAAGTGGTAACCCCACTTGTGCTTAAACGATGAGTATGACCTATGATCAAATGTTCTCATTTGACTCCTAAGTCAATATACTCGTATATAGATGACCTAGTCATCGCCAATTGCCTGATAGATGCTAGAATTGTTTGTGCATGCTTTGCCACATATTTCATTTGCTATTTTATTGTGTGAGCATGTTGGTTGCATAATTTACTCATTCGAGGACATCCACTTGTTGTTTTGATTGATTGGTTTCCTTTTCTTCTGGCCAAGTGGATGGACAAGAATGCCTAAGAACCTTCTCTAGCTATCTATGCTTTTCTCGTCTCAAACTCTATTCATGCTGCATCACACAATTTGATCAAGTCAGATTTGAACCACTCTGTGTGAGGAGCACTCGGAGTCCCCAATTTGTCATAGACTTAAACTTCCAAAACTTCTTTGTGCATTTTGGTCTGACCGATTCACCCATTTCGGTCATACCGAGATCACTAAGTCGATCTAGGTTTTCTACCTTGACGCAACCGATTCTAACCTTTCAGTCACACCGAGTTTCAGTAACTGCTTGCAGTTATGAATCTCGGTGCCACCGAGTTGTTCCACTCGGTCACACCGACAGGGTCGGGCTATATATACCCACGGGTCAAATTTTGGAAAACTTTCCGAACCTCCTCGACCCGCGCTTAGCCCGCTCTGCCTCCAGGGTCTCCAGATCGTCTTCCTTGTCGCCAGCCGCCTCCTGCCGCTGGTCTCCGCCGCCGTCAACGGGAATCAACCCCACCATTGCCACCGTAGCGAGTTCTCCGCCGAACTAGGGTATGAACTCGATCACTGTGCTATCCCTATATGATTCCTAGCACATTGTGTTTGCCATGTATCTTGCCACGATTGAGATCACTCTTATCCAGTCAAAACACTCTGTAGTTTAGTCGTGAATTAAGAATTTAGGGTTAGGTTTCCACCGAAACCATCTCGGACCCACCGAGTTGTGGAACTCAGTACCACCGATTCGGCTTAGGCCATTGCACATGTGGTTCTCGGTCTGACCGAGAATTGCAAATCGGTGTGACCGAGTTCAGGACTTTGTGAAACCCTAGCAGTCTCGGTGCCACCGAACTGTGACTCGGTCTGACCGAGTTCACTAGTTTAGGTTCCAGTAGCTGCTTCGGTATCACCGAGTTTACAAATCGGTTGATCCGAAATGCTTTATGTGGAAAACTAAAACTAAGTTTTTGACTCATTCTTTTCCAAAAACCTCTGCATTTTGTGATGCTCATCCACTCTATCTCATCTATATCTATTCACAAGGTCTGCTGCCAATGTTTGCAATATGTCTGATCAGAGTGACAGCCAGAACAGGTCAGAGGAGCAGGTTCACCTGAGTGAGGGCACTAGTCCCTCTAGCAGTTCAGATGATGGTAGCAGGAGCACCCCAAGCAACTTACCCTAAGTTGCTACCAGGGCCAGAAAGAAGAAGACCTCTGAATCTGAGGATGAAGACTATGTGGCAGTTGAGGATGAGGCCACTTCCAAGAAGAAAGTGGTTAAGAAGGAATATAGCACTGCTGCTGCCACCAAGACAGGCATGAAGCAAAAGGTTCATGCAAAGAGAATTCCAATGTCTAAGGCCAGAGCATCTACTCAAGTCCCTTTGGAATCTGAACCCAAAGAGGCTGCTGCAGAATGGAAGAAGTGGAAGGAGAGGGTCAAAAAGACCACTGCTAGAGTGCTTGGGAGATCCTCAATCATGAGAGATTCTGAAGAGGAAGAGGAAGAAGATGCTGCACCAGCACCCAAAGCTCAGAAGCTTATGGGTGATGCCATCAGGGTAGGGGCTGTTCCATCTAAGCCTGAGACTGTTCCAAAGGTTGCTGCTCCAGCTCCAAAGCCAAAACCGAAGAGGAGCACCAGGAACATCCCTACTGAGGAAAAGAACAAGGCCCCAGTGCCTGAAGCTGAACTGGAAGAACAAGATGATGAGTCACATGTCTTGAGGAAGCTGAAGCCAAAAATCCTAGATCACAATGATGCTCATCCAGTTGCTGAGAACATGAAGATCAGGAAGGACTCAGGTATGAGGCTATGGAGAGAGTCTGATCCATATGCCACCAGGAGGAGGACTGCTGTGGACTAGAGGTTCCATACAAAGGAACAGCAGGACTTCTATGAGACCATCTTGCTTGACAAGAAGCCCATAGTGTGTGACATGAGATGGGTTGACTGGGACTACATCAAGGAGAATGAGGATCACTATCCAGGTGTACATGAGAGTTTCAAGGCTTGTGGAGTCGATGAGTTTGTGGCTCAGAAGCTCACAAAATGGAATGATGAGCTCATCATGCAGTTCTACTCCACAGCTCATTTCTACCCAGATGGAAGGATTGTCTGGATGTCTGAAGGTATGAGGTACCAGTCCACGGTTGCTGAATTGGTGAACTTGATCAATGCCCCAAAATAGAGTGAAGATGACTTGGATGTCTATGCCAACAGGAAGAAGGATCACAACACAATGGCACACATGTACAAGGAGATCCCAGATGCTGCTCTTGAGACACATAAGTTTGGATCTGTACATTACCTTCTGTCAGGCTTGCCAACCATCAACTGGATCCTCAGGCACACTCTCTTGCCAATGTCAGGTGATCACAAGATGATCAGAGGCCATGCAATTAACTTGCTTCACATCTTTAATGTCTCACATAAGTTCAAAGTCATGAGCCTAATAGTTGAAACTATCAAGAGGACAACTGCAGATCAGAAGAGGAGTTGTGGGTATGCCCCACAGATCCAGGAGCTGATCAACTCCAAGATGGGCACTGGTACATATCTGCTGGACAAGGAGCACATGCCTATCTATCCAGACTTCGAGGACAACACTGTGGTTATGAATGAGGATGAACCATCTTCTGTGCATGCGCAAGCCTAGAAGGAGAAGGCAAAAGCTGAAAAGGCTGCAAGGATGCCAACTACTAAAGAAGCATATCAGTATCTCCTGAAGAGCAAGCAAGATCAGCTTGGCTACCTGATTGCATCCACTCTGAGGATTGAGAAGGGACTGGCCACCCTGACTCAAAACCAGGAGAGCTTGGAAAGAATCATGGAGCAAAAATTCTATGACTTGGATGTGAAGGTAACTGAGATTCAGTATGTTGTGGAGCAACTTCAAGATGATATGCAGGAGAGGAAGGGCAAGACAACCACTGATGCATTTGCTAGAGTGCCTACAGCTCAGAGGTCTGCTGCAGTGCCTATTCCAGACACCAGAGCCACGTCATCTGCACCAGCTACAACTTCTGTGCCACCAGCTCCAGCACCTACTCCATCAGCTCCATCTACTTCGACTGAAGCCTTCGTTCTTGGAGTTATCCGGACACCACCACCTGAAGACCAAGCCTGAGATACGATTTAGTGCTATGCATTTTCTAGGAACTTTTTGGTAACTTGTTGCCAAAGGGGGAGAAAAATTTATAGATCATAGGCTTCGGGAGAGCGTTGCTTTTTATTCTCTCTTGCTTTGGTGGTTGAACTTTATTTGCTTTGCCTGTTTGAGATACTTTTTTTCTGTGTGATACTTGGATGATCATGTGTTTGATCATATGCTACCTTAATGCTTGTTGGATGATATTATCATTTTATCCCTATATGATCATTCACTTTGCTTGGTAATGAGTGCATGTATTTAATTATTATCATTTTGAGCGCTCCACCAAGATGTATGTGACATGGAAGAGTAACCCACGAGCCTAATTCTCTGTGCATTTGCAGTCCAAAGCAAATCATAAACTATGCACAAATTTAAGGGGAGCTCTTGCTTTTCACATACTTCTCAAAGCGACAATGTTTTTCACTCTTATTATCATTTGTTGAAGCTTTGATCTATATGTTGTAATCAATTACCAAAAAGGGGGAGATTCAAAGTGCAACTATCCCTAGGTGGTTTTGGTAATTCCTAACAACATATAGCTCATTGAGCTAATGCTATTCCAAGATTAATATTTCAGGAAAAGCTCAGTGAATGGCATGGCATGGATGAGGAATGTGGACCCCTCAAAATATTAATGACAAAAAGATTGGCTCAAGCTCGAAGCTCAAGACTCTACATTTTATATTTTAGTGATCCAAGATCACATTGAGTCTATAGGAAAAGCCAATACTATCAAGGAGGGATGAGGTGTTGTTTAATGAGGTTCTTGCTTCATAGTGCTTAGTGATATGCTCCAAAACCCTCAACTACCTTCCCACATCCACATATGACCTAAACCAAAAGTCAAACTCGGCCCTACCGATTCTTTCTATCCGGCGCCACCGAGTTTCAAATGTCATAGCCACTGCCACAAACCCTAGGCAAATTGGTCCCACCGATAGGGATTTCGGTTACACCGAGATGGGGTTGTAATCTCTCTGTTTCCCTTCGTAATGTTTCGGTCCTACCGAGATGAGCGATCGGTCCCACCGAGTTTACCTGGCCAACTCTCTGGTTAGCTTATTACCAAAATCGGTCCCACCGAGTTTGTGTAATCGGTCACACCGAGATTACGTTATGCCCTAACCCTAACCATATCGGTCCTACCGAGTTGCATCTTAGTCCCACCGAAAATCCTAACGGTCACTAGGTTTGCTGAATCGGTCTGACCGAGTTTCTCCATTCGGTCTCACCAAGATTGGTAAATTATGTGTAACAGTTAGTTTTTGTGTGGAGGCCATATATACCACTCCACCCACTCTTCATTCGAGGAGAGATCCATCAGAACATACCTACACTTCCAACCTATATTTTCTGAGAGAGAACCACCTACACTTGTGTTGAGACCAGGATATTCCATTCCTACCATATGAATCTTGATCTCTAGCCTTCCCCAAGTTGCTTTCCACTCAAATCATCTTTCCACCAAATCCATATCCTGTGAGAGAGAGTTGAGTGTTGGGGAGACTATCATTTGAAGCACAAGAGCAAGGAGTTCATCATCAACACAACATTTGTTACCTCTTGGAGAGTGGTGTCTCCTAGATTGGCTAGGTGTCACTTGGGAGCCTCCGACAAAGATTGTGGAGTTGAACCAAGGAGTTTGTAAGGGCAAGGAGATCGCCTACTTCGTGAAGATCTACCGCTAGTGAGGCAAGTCCTTCGTGGGCGATGGCCATGATGGGATAGACAAGGTTGCTTCTTCGTGGACCCTTCGTGGGTGGAGCCCTCTGTGGACTCGCGCAACCGTTACCCTCCGTGGGTTGAAGTCTCCATCAACGTGGATGTACGATAGCACCACCTATCAGAACCACGACAAAAACATACGTGTCTCCAATTGCGTTTGAAATCTCCAAACCCTTCCCTTTACATTCTTGCAAGTTGCATGCTTTACTTTCCGCTGCTCATAGACTCTTTGCATGATTGCTTGAATTGTGTTAAGATTGCTTGACTTGTGCTAAGTTAGCTAAAATCTGCTAAAGACTAAAATTGGGAAAAGGATAGACTTTTATTTTGTCAAGTAGTCTAATTAGCCCCCCTCTAGACATACTTTCGATCCTACAGGAGTGCAACAGAAGCAGTTAGGCAGACCAAAGTGTGTGTGTGTGTGATATACGGCATACGGTTCACTCGGACAAACTGTTTTCGATTAGGGAACACAACAGAAATGGTTCAACTTAACAAGATGTGTGTGATATGTGGCATACAATTCACATAGATGGCTTATAGTTTGTGATGAGCCAGAAGAACACAAATGAGTCATGTAAACAAGATGTGTGCGATACATAGCAAACAGCCAACTCGGATGAACTATTTGCGATGAGAAATTACAACATAGACGGTTACTATAGTTAGTTCATGTGCGATTCTGTGTGTACAAAAAACATTGAAAAATGCAAACTAGTTGCTTGCGGTGGCTAGGAGTATCGCACACGATGCATCTGCGAGTACTCGCGTGTGATGATTAGTAAGTTACACATACGTTTTCTTATGTTAAGGTGTGTGTGAATTTGCAATATAGACAGTTAATATGCAAATGCCTTCTGGACATCGGGCACATGCTTCAACTCAATGAACTATGTACGATACTATTACTTTCCATGAAAATTTAAGAACTTGGCTAACAACATTTGAGTAACATTTATATAGTGGTTACACTATTCGACAAAAGGAGGATCTTCGTAACACGGTTTTCACAACCATATGGTCCATATCTACATACTTAACATAGTAACAACTATCACATTTTAAGAAGTTGAGGGCCAACAACCATATGGGTCATATCTACATACTTAACATAGTAACAACTAGCACATTTTAAGAGGCTGAGGGCCAACAACCACAACTATCCACTGGAAGGAGCTTGATCACGGTGACTCGACATCTCGTCAATATAAAGGAAAATCCCTCCTATGCCTTGGTAGAGCATGAGTAGAACAGTGTCTCCAATTGTCTAATATGGATGCATCGCCACGACAAGCGAGAACTTGTTAATTTGAATGGTTCCGTTTCTGCGGGAAATGTACACTACAAAAAAAGACACTTCTGTGATGATACGTGTTTGTCACAGTAGGTCACATTTTCTGTCATGCATGTACATCCATGACGATTTTATGGCAGAATCAAGATAGTCATACCTGTGCTATCGTAGAAGTGTTCCATGACATTACCAAAATTATCATCATGGAAGTTTCCACTTCCATGACGATAAATCACGCGTCATAGAAGTGCTTTCGTCAAGGGTGACCGACACGTGGCATCCACCGTAACGGGTCACCGTTAAGCTATCGGGTCTGATTTTGGATATGAGAACCCGCTAACAGCCATGACCAATGCCGATTTTCCACATGTAAAATTCTCATTGGCTGATGGAACCACGTGTCGGCTCCACGCTGGCACATGTGTCACTCATCCAATGGGCGAGATGCGCCTATGATATGTTGACACGTGGACCGGCACAAAAGTGGCCCATAAAGATTAAATGGGCCGGCCCAACTAAAGGCCCACAATATTTAGCGAACCATAATGGGTCGGCCCAGCTAAAGGCCCACAAGAATTTGCACACCGTAATGGGCGGGCCCAGCTAAAGGCCCAACATTCTCAGTTAAGGCCCGTACAACTAGTGTCAAATCGGCCCGTCAACGGCCCGTCCTAAACTTGTCATCATCGCGGCCCATGGTCACTTCTGGCCCGTTAACAGTCCGCTAAGTATTTGGGCCAAATTATGGCCCGGTGTGTTTCCGGCCTATTAAAGGTCCTGCTTGATTTGGGCCCATTTATAGGCCATTGAAACTTTTGTCCCATAAATTACTGTGAAGGATATGGGTCATATTCAGCCATGTCTGACATTCGGCCTGTTAGAGGCCCACTATAGATTTGGGCCACTTTCAGCCTGTTGTGACTTTCGGCCTATTAACGTCGAACGAAATCCATGGGCCATATGTGGCCCAACTCCACATCAGGCGTACTAACAGCCCATATAAAAAGGACACTAATCAAGCCCGACCGAACTTCCAGCCTTTTAAAGGCCCGTGTAGTAGGTCGGCACATTTACGACCCGTCTGAATTTCGGCCTGTGGACGATCCGCATTGTAAATGGGCCATGATTTCGGCCTGCTAAGACCAGACGGTTATTTGGCACAATCAGGGCCCAATCTTGCTTTCGGCCTATTAAAGGCCCATGTTTGTTATGGGCTCGAGATATTTACACCTGTAAATGTACTATTTTACTGAGGGCTCAAATTATGTTTAGGCCTGTTAAAGGCCCACTATGGGCACAGGCCTACCAGAAAAATATAAAAGCTTATGCTGATTTAGGCCCAGATATTGTTAGTGGGCTACATGAAAATTTTGGCCCAGAATCGTTTTTACCCAATTGGAATGGGATCGACGAATGTTGGCACGTTAGGCTCCTACGAACCTTCTGAGGGAGTCCTAGACTAAGGGGTCCTCAGGCGTCCGGCCTGTTAGCCATGGGCCGGACTAATGGGCTGTGAAGATACGAAGACCGAAGACTACACCCATGTCCGGATGGGACTCTCCTTGGCGTGGAAGGCAAGCTTGGCGACCGAATATGTAGATTCCCTTCTTTTGTAACCGACCTTGTGTAACCCTAGATCCTTCCGGTGTCTATATAAACCGGAGGACTTACTTCGGATAGGGGAGATTCATTATCATAGCCATACAAGCTAGACCTCTAGGGTTTAGCCATTACGATATCAAGGTAGATCAACCCTTGTAATACTCATATTCATCAATATCAATCAAGCAGGACGTAGGGTATTACCTCTATAGAGAGGGACCGAACCTGGGTAAACATCGTGTCCCCTGTCTCCTATTACCATCGACCTTAGACGCACAGTTCGGGACCCCCCTACCCGAGATCGGCCGGTTTTGACACCGACATTGGTGCTTTCATTGAGAGTTCCACTGTGATGTCGCCAAAAGGTTTGATGGCCCCTTCGATCATCAATAATGACGCTATCTAAGGAGAAACTTTCCTCCTCGGCCAGATCTTCGTGTTCGGGGGCTTCGCACTACGGGCCAACTCGTTTGGCCATCTGGAGCAGATCAAAAGCAACGCCCCTGGCCATCAGGTCAGATTTGGGAGCTTGAACTACGTTGCGGACATCCGTGGAGACTTGATCTTCGCTAGATTCGAAACCACGGTAGCCGCTGCCGGTTACCCCGATGATCATAACCTAAATCTGTTATCTGGCCACATCCAGGAGATTGCTCCTATAACCACTCTGGCCCTAGATCCGGAGTAAGCTGCGCTATCCAAGGACGGGAGCATCAACCCCACCATGGAGGCTACAGATTCCACGGCATTGGAGCCGCACATAGACTTAACCTCTCACGATGTTTTTGTCAGCGGAACTCCGGACTCGTCTCCAGTCGTAAGTTCCGAACCACGTGAGCCCGCAGATGCCGAGCTTGATTGTTTGTCGATCTTCGAATTCAGCGCCGCAGACATCTTCCAGCACTCGCCTTTGGGCGATGTGCTAAACTCACTAAAAAACCTGTCCTTGGCGGAGGACTCACAGCCGAACTATATCCGGCTCGAACTAGGGGCTGACGGTGGAGAATTTTTCTTCCCACACACCACCCACTTCATAGCCACGGTCGAGGATTTGACTGACGAACTTGATTACGACTCCGGAGACATCGACAGTATGGACGACGATGCCGGAGAATAAGAGGCCCAAAACCTGCCGTTCACCGGACACTGGACGGCCACTT
Organism: Triticum urartu; assembly: GCF_003073215.2. NCBI lineage: Eukaryota > Viridiplantae > Streptophyta > Magnoliopsida > Poales > Poaceae > Triticum > Triticum urartu. The sequence continues at coordinate 149,955,882 of NC_053022.1, read as the reverse complement.
CCTCGTATGATGTATACATGGTGGATACACCAAAGGAGAACAGCAACGAGGACAAGGAAGATCCAGCTAAGGATAAACCTTTTGAAATACATTCCAAGCGCCAGCGCCAGCGTCACCGCTCTAAGTCACGCCGCAGTAAAGACAGCAACACCGGCACAGGAGAAGATAACACTCCAGAAGGTGCCGAAGACAACGAAGACCTCGTCGATACAGCTAACAAACAAGATGAACTGGAAGGCGGGCAGGTTAGCCCCGGTAAACAGGCCACGCACGAAGATTCGTAGGACGATAATTACCTTCCGCTCTCCGAGGATGAGGTGAGCCTCGGCACGGAGGATTTCATCGTGCCTGAGGAACCTCTTGAGGAGGAGCGCTTCAAGCGCCAGCTAATTGCCACTTCAAGGAGCCTGAAAAAGCAGGAGTAGCAGCTTCAAGCTGACCAAGATCTGCTCTTTGTTAAATGGACCGATGTACTAGCAGCCAAAGAGTACGACCTCAAGCGCCCAACCAAAAGCTACCCAAAGCGCAAATTGCTACCTCAGTTTGACCAGGAGGCGCCGGAATACATACCCCCATCGTACAATGCGGCTGACCGACCACTAGGTGGTTGAGACAAAATGACAACTCACGCCGAACACCATCCAACCCCGCCTCAGCGCACAGGTAGAGGAAAATTAGCCCACGGTCATACATATGACCTCCGGCAAAACCTGAACAATAAAGCAGGACATACTAGATCAATCTATAGATCGCGAGGACGTGCCTCGACACGCGACGATGGCCACCTATTCGTCCGTGACAAATTTAGTCATGCGTGGGATAAAAACCGCAGACAGACTCCATCAGAGCTACGTCGTGATACGGCCCGATATAGAGGCGCCGCACACCCTCATTGTTTCACCGATGAGGTCCTGGATCATGAATTCCCAGAAGGGTTCAAACTCGCAAATATAAAATCATACGATGGAACCATGGACCCCGCGGTGTGGATCGAAGACTTCATTCTCCAGATTCATATGGCCCGCGGCGATGACCTCCACGCCATCAAATACCTCCCTTTAAAACTCAAGGGGCCAGCTCGGCATTGGCTCAACAGTCTGCCTGCAAATTCTATTGGCAGCTGGGAGGACTTGGAAGACGCCTTCCTCGATGACTTAAGCCATATAGTTCAACAGCCCGGAGAGCCCACCAGGAAATTTTGGACTAGGTTCTTAACTAAAAAGAACCAAATCGTCGATTGTCTGGATGCCGAAGCCCTCGCAGCCTTCAAACACAGCATCCGCGACGAATGGCTCGCTCGCCACCGCGACCAAGAAAAGCCAAAATCCATGGTAGCCCTCACGGCACTCATGACCCGCTTTTGTGCGGGCGAGGACAGTTGGTTGGCCCGTAGCAAAAGCAATGCAAGCGATGCCGGCACCCCTGAAGCTAAAATTAGCAAAGACAAGTCTCGACGCAACATATACAAATGTCGAAACAACAGTGATAACACTGAGGACACGACAGTCAATGCCGGATTCAGGGGCTCTAAGTCCGGTCAACAGAAGAAGCCGTTCCAAAAGAACAATTCAGGCTCATCTAGCTTGGACCGCATACTTGATCGTCCGTGCCAGATTCATGGCACCCCAGACAAACCACCCAATCATACATATAGAGATTGCTGGGTTTTTAAACAGGCCGGCAAATTCAACGCCAAGAACTGGGAAAAGGCATCGCAAAGCGAGGACGATGACGAAGAGCCCCAGCAACCGAACATAGGGGGACAGAAGAAGTTTCCCCCTTAGGTCAAAATGGTGAACATGATATACGCTACCCACATCCCCAAGAGGGAGCACAAGCATGCGCTCAGGGACGTCTACGCGATAGAGCCATTCGCCCCAAAATTTAATCCATGGTCGTCATCCCCGACCACCTTTGATCGCTGGGATCATCTGACCAGTATCCGCCATTGTGGCTCAGCCACACTTGTCCTAGACCCAATAATTGATGGGTTCCACTTGACTCGCGTCCTTATGGACGGAGGTAGCAGCCTTAATCTGCTCTATCAGGGTACATCGCGAAAAATGGGCATTAACTCATCTCGGATCAAGCCCACCAGGACTACCTTCAAAGGAGTCATACCAGGTGTAGAGGCCCCCTGTACGGGCTCAATCACACTAGAGGTTGTCTTCGAATCTCCGGACAACTTCCGAAGCGAGGAGTTAATCTTCGATATCGCCCCCTTTCGTAGCGGCTACCACGCACTACTCGGACGTACCGCGTTCGCTCGATTGAACGCAGTAACACATTATGCTTATCTCTAGCTCAAGATGCCCAGTCCACGCAGCGTCATAACAGTCAACAGAAATATGGAACACTCCCTCCGTATAGAAGAGCACACAGCTGCCTTAGCAGCAGAAGTACAAAGCGGCCTTCTCAAGCAGAACCTTAATTCGGCTGCCGAGCCCACGGACACCGTTAAGAGGGTCCGAACTACTCTGCAGCAGGAGAGCTCGACTCGTCAGGAGCTCGACTAGCAATCCGGCCTCCGTCGCAGTTCCGATCAAGTGGTGGCATTCGTGTCGCGCGTACATAACTGCGCACTCAAAATCCCATGGGCATCGATGGAGGCATAGCTAGTTTGACGTCCATAGTACGTCTCAACCGACATCGGATACACACATACTTTCACTTTTACTTGTTTCCTTTTCAGGTCTCAATCCCACAGGCACCATCTGGTGGTCTGGTCATCGGTCCTCTTGAAGGATAAACACACCAAAACGGCGAGAAACGCAGACATATCGGGGACTTTTTAGGTGATTTCGTTAACGATAACTCTACCTGTTTTTCAGGACCCGCGTGCAGCTCTCCCTTGGTTTTGGCATGTCAAACAGCATGTTGCTTATCGCACTACCTGAATCAATGCACCTTGACATACTAATTAAATTACAATGAGAACAGTCTGCGACTGGAGCTGTAGGACTCCAGCTTTTTACCTTCGTATCTTTTCTATTTTCTTTTTTTTCCAGCTCCCCTGTGGATAACCCTATGAGGTAGCACCCGTACACTTTGGTACGTTTCATGTTCTCCAGGGGCTGCACATCACCCCACACTATGGCAACAAAAGTCCGAACACTTTACATAAGTATAGTTCGGCACCCCGAATTCAACATTATATGCATTGGCTCCGAATCATGTCTTTGGTCAATAGATAGGTTGCTGGCTCCTGTGCTTGCTAACTTACGTTCCGCTATATCGGCTAAGGTAGTAAAGGGAGAACTACTTCGATTGTGCCTCGATTTATCCAAAGGAGCACCCCAGTAGAGAAAGCCGAAAACTGACTATCATCATGCGGTGAGAGCCGGTCAGCTGTTCGGAGGTTGCAAATCGTTGGAGATTTCTTCCGCATTACACGAAGGATTGGTACTTCTTGATCAGACACTTATATCACTCTAGTTCGGATACTAGGGGCTGCACCCATGTTTTTATTGTCGCACTCCTATGGCTAAGTGAGGGCATTACAGCCGCATAGTCTGGTTGCCTGGTTCGTTGCGCTAAACAACTTCTTCAAGGACCATCTAATTGGATCAAGATTGTTTAGATTCCATCCTAAACACCCCCATACGACCTACATGGGGGAAGAAGCCAACGACTGGTTAACCCTTAGATTTTGTACAACACAGTCGCACAGGAAGTAAAAATTTAAAAACATGTACAACATTATATTGCACAATCACTTTGTTTCATCATACAAGGCAAAGGGAGCTCGCATACATTCATTCAAAGATAGTGTCTTTCGCACAGTGATCCGCAACAATGCGGGATCCCTCCAGGACACCATCAAAATACAACTCGGGTCAGCAGTGCTCCTTGCCCTCAGGCGGCACCTCGGTCATTTGCTTCTTGGCATCCATCTTCGCCCAGTGCGTTTTGATGTGGGCAAAGGCCATCCGTGCACCTTCGATACAGACCGACCGCTTTATAACCTCAAGCCGGGGGCAGGCATCAACAATCCGCTTCACAAGTCTAAAGTAGCTGCTAGGTATCGGCGCGGTAGGCCATAGTCGGACTATTAGCTCCTTCATGGCTAGCTCGGCCGCCTTGTGCAGCTCGACCAGCTGTTTCACCTGGTCGCTGAAGGACACCAGATGTTCGGGTCCAAGATATTGAGACCAGATTAGCTTCTCCGTAGACCTCCCTTCCTCGGCTCCATAGAACTCTATCGGGGGTTAGGTGCGACATATGCCAATGGATGGCTTATCATGGTGGGAGCGAGTAGAACGTCATCGGTGCCTGGAAGCGGGATGAGGCGTAGACACGAACACCGGTGCACTTTACCCAGGTTCGGTGCTCTCCTAGGAGATAACACCCCTAGTCCTGCTCTGCAGGGTCTCCGCATGATCACTAAGGCACTAGTGAGTACAATGGTGCTCCTCGAGCTGTATGCTAGAGGTAGGAGAAGGTAGGGCTTGCTCTTCTCCTCATAGGTGTGAGTCTAATCCTAACATGTTCGAGCCCTTTGCATGGGTGCCCTGGGGGTTTATATAGGCCTACCCCCAGGGGTACAATGGTAATATGTCCGGGTGTAGGACCCGACTGTCAGTCTCTCTGGTCGCCGGCTTCTCCGCCGGCTATTGGGGCCCGCCTCCTGGTGGGCCCCGCCAACTGGTCTGGTATGGAGCCGGTAGGCTGCTCCCGCTGCTCGCGGGTCTTGCCGGCTGCTGATTACTATAGCCGTGATGCTAATGACGCTTGCTTGGTCAAGGGAGCGTGGCTACAGTCCCGCCGCCTGGCGGGAGATCACTGTTCCCACTTTGATTCTTATCTGGTCAATTGTGCATAGGCCTCGAGGAAAGAACGGGCCACCTGCTAGAAGCGGGCCTCCCCCTGGTCCGACTGGTGAGGCTCCCGCCATCTTCCGGGCTCTCGCTGACCGGTAGGGCCCGCCGTCTTCGGGCCATACCGACAGGCAGTCGTGGGAACAGGGCTTTGCCTGACAGGAGTGACGTCAGGGGTGGAGTGGCAATAGTGTCGCGCCGGGCGGAGATCTCTGCCTGTACGGAGCACTGTGGCCACGCCCGGCCCTGGATACGGGGGTGATGGGCTACACTGTAGCCTCACCTGGTCTTGTCTTCTTAATGGGGGTGCAGACTTTGAGGGCACCATGGGCCGACTGCTAGGAGACGGCCTCTCTAGAGGCTGCCTGCTAGGAGTCGGCCCGTCTTGGAGCCGCCTTCCTGAGCATGGCTGTCTTCTGGCAGTCGGCCGTTCAGCCAGCCGGCCACCAGAAGGCGGCGCTTCATCTTGATGTCTTTGAGGGGCGCAGCCGGCCTGATGTCTTGAAAGGTTCTGGGACTCGGGTTAGGCTACCCGTGGCCCATTACTCCGACAGTAGTCCCCGAAGCTGGTGAGGTGCCGCAGCTGAAGAGCCGAGGGGCCTCAACAGTTTCCTCCTCCGAGTGCTCTGGAAGGAAGCTTCATCCGACTCCTAGCAAGCCGGCCGGCAGAAGTCAGCCGCATCCAGTCGGATTTATCTGAAACTTCGAACACCACAGCGGGAACTGGGTGGCGCGCTAGCTAAGCTTCTTGGCCAACTGCCCGTCATGGACGCGCCACGTGGCGTTAGCTAGCGTGCAAGCCCACGCGCGTGATGGGACGCGACTGTAGGCTGGGCCCGCCACCACCGAGCCTCGGCATGCGAGCGGATCCGCTGCGGCCAAGGCGGGCGGTTAAGTTTCCCCATGGAGTTACTGCGCACAGTAACTCGCGTGATAAAGGTGGGAACGTGGGGTCGTGGGCATAGTTAATCCCACGATCCCAAGCCCGCCCCCTCGGCTTCCTAGCCCGTAGGCTATAAGTAGGGGGAGGAGAGGGAGCGGTGGAGCACGCGCACCCCTTCACCCCGTTCTTGCCTCCTACTTCTTGCTCTTGCCGCAGCGCCCCCGAGCCATGCCGTAGCTCTTCTTCGTCGAGTTCGTCCGCCCCGAGCCCTCTTTGTCCCGCTCCATCCTCTGCTCCCCTGCCGCGCCCTTTTCTTCGTCGAGCTCTCCATGGCGCGCGAGCGAGGAGGAGACTGGGATGGGTCGAATGTCAATGAAGACCATATCACTTTCCTCCACAAGACGCGGCATCTCCCCGGCGTGGGCTACGTGAAGGCGCGCGTGCCGCCGGAGGGAGAGATCTTGCCGGCGCTGGGGGAGGGCGAGCGGGTCGTCTTCCGCTCGCACTTCATCCACCGCTTCGGCCTGCCGACGAGCGGCTTTCTCTGCTCGTTTCTCGAGTTTTATCACCTCCAGCCTCATCACATCATGCCCAACACCGTGATGCTCCTGCCGCCTTCGTCATGATGTGCGCATGCTATCTCGGCATCGTCCCCACCATCGAGCTGTGGGGAGCATTCTTCTACACCAAGCTGGGCACCTCCGTCCGGGAGGTGGCTGCCCAGTGCGGTGCCTTCATGGCGGTTCGCCGGCCATAGCCGAAGAACGCCTTCCCCAGCATCAAGCTGCCACAATCGGTCAAGATGTGGCAGCAATCTTACTTCTATGTGGATAATGTGGACCCGGACTCCGACTTCATCAACCTGCCGGCTTATGAAGCCAGCCCGCCGGCTGAGCCTCGGGCCAGCTGGGGCTACAAGCCGAAGCCGGTATCAGCAGACGGCGCCGCCACCATCCAACGACTCCGGGAGCTGACCAACACCGAAGGCCTCAAGGCGTCCGACTTGTTGGTTGGCTCTGTCGTGCGCCGGGTTCTCCCGCTCCAAGGCCGGCCTCACCTGATCAGCCGGATGAGCGGGCATCGCGACCCGTGCCGACTGAGTACCAAGGAGATGCCGGCTGCCGAGGTCGCATATTTGGTGAAACGAGATCTCCAGCCTCAAGCTCGAGGGATCTTCGCGCTTTGGAAAGCAGCCATACTCCCGTGCTGACCCGCCGCCTGCGGTAAGTTTTTCAATGCTTCTTTTTGATACTCGTCTTAGCCTTGATCTTGGTCTTGATTAGCCGACCTCTCACCACTTGAAACAGATCTACATGTCGGAAGCGTCGGCCGCCATCATAGGGTCGGGCGGCGACTACGAGCCGGACCGGGCGGTGAGCGACGTGGACGACCCCGACTTGGGGGCGGCCGCCTTGGAGGACACCGCGACAGGCGGCGTCTATGAAGTAGGCGGCTCCGAAGAAGGCATCATCCAGACCTAGCCTGAAGATGACGAGGAGGAAGAAGAGCCGCGCCCTGCGCGGGGCGCCGGCAGGGCGGACGCGGACCCTCCGTCGAGCCGACTGCTTGAGGCGGCACGCGCAAACGTAAATAAGGCGCCGTCTTGTTCGGTAGCGCTCCGAAGAAGGCCAAGAATCCGACTGTCGCGAACATGTGGAATGAGGCCGCAGCGAAGGCGGCCAAGTACCAGAAGCTCCCAAAGGCGCCTCCTATGGTGTCGGCGTAAGTATCTTTTCCTTGTGCCCTTATTTCTTGCCGATTCCTTATGAGCTTTCTCTCTACGTCTTTCCTGATTTAGGGCCCCGCTCTCTCTTGAGAAGTCAGCCGCCGCCTCCATCGTTGGGTCGGCAGAGACCTCCACTACCACCTGGCGAATCGATCCGGCCGCCGACCTTCGGGAGGCGCGGGAGCGAAACGCACGGGAGGTGCGCGAGGAGCAGGAAGCCACCCGCCTGGAGAAGGCAGAGGCTGCTGCGCTGAACAAGCTAGCGGAGGCCGACGCCGACCCCACCGCGAAGAAGCGTCTTGAGGAAACCGCGTGCCGCCAGGAGCCGGTCTTCGTCGTTCCTTTGAACTTTGCGCCGCCACCGCCAGAATTTGTGGCGCCGACAGGGGATGCCGGTGGCGACCACCCAGTCATGGAGAGGGAGGGCAGCGACGTCGCCATGCCAAACGTAGTCGTGCCTCCAGCACCGCCAGCCGAAGGAGCGTAGGATAAGCAGTCGGCAGCGAGATGGTAACGGGCCCAACTCCTAAGGTCCGCAGACCATCGGGCCACTGATTTGCAAAGGCAGCTTCAGCACAGCATGTCAGGACCCCGATTCCAAGTCACATCGATCTAGCCGGTAACACCTCATATCACTTTGCGGCCTCACGCACGGTATCCCACGGGTGTCGGCTTACCATGGCCCGGAACCGTTTGCGCCCTTTGGCTCACGTATATGATAGTGTCGCTAGCATCCATATGACAGAGAACCCGGTCCGACATGGCTAGTTGTGAACCCAAAGCGACACAGACCTATGGAGACAGGCATACATTAATCACATCGAGCATGTCGGTCATCAACGAGTGATTCCGGGCTGTAGCACTGGGCTAACAGGACTCCAGGGAACCCGGGCTGTAGCAGGCTAGGCAGGACTCCGGAAGTCACCGCGTGACATTTCCCCGAAGGGACAGACATAGGAACGAAGTGAAACACATGCCGGCCAGTCAAGTGTCCTGAACAGTAGTGCTGGGCTAGCAGGACTCCGGTGAACCGGGCTGTAGCGGACTACTATGGCTCATGGAAGCACTAGACTACATTTCCCCATAAGAGAGACTGCCAAGGATAAACAACTAGACTGTCGGATCCCACACATAGCAAGCATTTCAATCATACACACAATATACTCGATATGTGTAAATACAACATGGCATCACAAAATAACTCTATAACTCAAGTATTTATTTATTAGGCTCCGAGGAGCGAGATATTACAAACATGGGTCTCATGACCCAGCAGTCATAGCATACAAGCAACAAGCACATGCGGAAGCTTAACTTGTCTGAGTACAGACAACTACAAATGAAGAAGGCTGAGAAGCCTGACTATCTACCAGATCCTGCCAAGGGCACAAGATCGTAGCTGAGGTATCAAGCTAAACATCGAAGTCCACGTGGAACTACTAGCGAGACTGAGGCCTCTCTGCAAAAACATAATTTAAGCAAACGTGAGTACAATTGTACTCAGCAAGACATACATCAGAACTAGCTGCATATGCATCGATATCAACAAAGCGGGTGGTGGAGTTTAACTGCAGAAAGCCAGCTTTGACTCGGTGGCTATATTAAACTACGACTGCAAGTAACTCTTTTGAGGTGGCGCACACGAGTCCACATATTCACCATATCAATACACCACTATGGATCCGCTCCCGTCTCCCTACGAGAAGGCCATCCATAGCACTCACGCTTATCTTGCGAGTTTTAGAGTATCCACTTTCACTTGTCTATGAACTATGCAAGGGGTCCAAGTTTCCATATCCGAGGAATCCGGCTATTCGAATAGATAATGATAACCCTGCAGGGGTGTACTTCTTCACACACGCTCCCACCACTTACCACCATATACACGTCATGTATCTCGGCAACCTTCAAGCGGAAGCCTGGCGAGGGTGTCGGCCACGGCCTACCTAAACACCTAAGTCTCTAGTCCAGGTTTATCGCCTATCCAGGTTCCATCCGCAGGGAGTCCGGCCGAGGTTTCCACATACGGCCCCGAACGATGTGAACAGGGTTCCCGAGACACCAAACGGGCGCCCGGTACACCCGGCCACAGTGTATCTACCGCAACATAGCCCAACCCTAGGGTCAGCGCTACGCACGGCCGCCAACACATAACCTACAAACACCAGAAACTAGTTGCAACTCCTGGACAGAGTACTAGGGTGATTAAGAAGCCGAGAGGGTCAATTAAGGATCCCAATGAGTGGTAGTAGCTGGTCATGGATCACAGACACAGAACTCAGTTCCTGAGGACGGTTTCAATGAGACAACCCACCATGTACTCCTACATGGCCTCTCACCGCTACCTTTACCAAATCGTGTTCACACACTTAGCTCTCAACAGTAGGACATGTTTACACACCTCCGATCCATCCCCGATGAATCAGACCTGACTCAACTCTAAGCAGTAGCAGGCATGACAAACAAGCATGAATGAGTAGGCGCATCAGGGCTCAAACAACTCCTACTCATGCTAGTGGGTTTCATATATTTACTGTGGCAATGACAGGTCATGCAGAGGATAAGGGGTTCAACTACCGCAACAAGTAACAGATGAATCATTGTTGTCCTAATGCAGTAAAAGAGAGCAGGAGCGAGAGAGTGGGATTGTATCAGGATGAACAAGGGGGTTTTGCTTGCCTGGCACTTCTGAAGATAACATTGAGTCTTCATCAGTTTCAACGATCACCGCGTCGGAGCAGCGTCTACCGAGAGGGGACAATCACCGGCAAACAAGGAAGAACACAATCAATGCAATGCTCAATATGATGCATGATCATGACATGGCAATATGCAGTGGTTTGAGCTAATGCAACTAGCAGCAGGTTAAATGAAGTTGGTTTGAACCTAAGATTCAAATTTAAACTCCACATATGATTATTTAAATGCCCTTTATTTGTTTTGTCCAAAACAGAGGACAAACATTGTTCAAACATGCATGAAAATGGTACAGATGGATTCCTTGAATTTTTCTGATAATTTTACATATATATAATTTATTTTATTTGGAGTTACAGTTGAATTTCTATGATTTTTAGAAGTTTAGGCAATTTTCTGGAATTAATAAATCATTTAAGATTTATTTAAATTCCAGAAAAGGATTACTGCATCAGCATGATGTCACTGTGACGTCAGCAAGTCAACTGGGCGCGGTCCAGGTCAAACCTGACAGTGGGTCCCGCGTGTCAGTCTCTAAAGCTTTAATTAAAAAGGTTTAGTTTTAAACCATGGATTACCTGGGCAGTGGGGCCCATTGTCAGTGACACAGGATTTAGTTAGCGGGGTGATTAACCCCTAATAGTGGTGGTTAGCACTAATTATAGCCCTAAACTAATCAGTCAGATGCCGGCCCCACATGTCATGGACACAGCGTGGGGTCCAGCTGAGGTCAAAAGCCCAGTCAGCGGGGTCATACACACCGGCGTTAAGCCGCCGGTGAGGTCCGAGACGGCGGAGGGCTTCGGAAGACTGCTACGGTGCACCATTTGGCACGTGGTTGGGTTCTTCAGGACGCTAGAGGAGCGGCGCATCCAATGGTGGTGGTCGCCGGGCCTGGGGCGGACGGAAACGATGACGGGGAGCAGTGCCGCGGCGGCCGGAGTTCGGGCGAGATGCGAGTAAGAGCTAGGGGGCACGGGAAGGCGAGCTGGGGCGTGCTGCGGGCTCGTGGGGAGGCACTGAGCGCGGTGGTGTACTCGAGTGCGAGCTCCAGCAGCCGTAGCCATGGCGGCGACATGGCCGGCGGCAAAGAGCTCTCGGGCTCGTTACGAACGGCGGCTAGAGAGGGAGGTAGAGTACGGGGAGAGGGGGGAACGATGGCGGAGCTCACAGCGAGGCTAACGAGCGCGAGGGGGAGGTCGGGGATGCACTGACGACGGCGAATCGACGACGGCGACGCTCGGTGCAGGAGGTTGAATATGAGCTCCAAAGCGACGTCATGGGGCATTCGGCGATGTGTAGATGGATGGGGACGAAGAAGAGGTCGTGGTGGAGCTCTGGGCTCAGGCGGAGGGCGAGGATGTGGCTCTGGCCGCGGCAACTGCAAGCGGCAGCGATGGTGGCGTTCGGCCGTGCGCGTGAGAGAGAGACAGAGGAGGGGATGAGACGAGAGAGTGAGCGAGGGGGTTCCAGGGGGTGCGTGGCGTCGTTGGAAGGGGTCGGGGAAGCAGGAGGTGGCCAAAGCAGGGTGGAGGTGGCGCGCGCGTGCCGGCGCGCCGCGGGCACACGCCCTCTGCCTACTGGCACGAGGAGGAAGGCGACAGAGTGGAGCCCCTGGTGGGCTGGGCCGTCTCATGGGCCGCACAGGTAAGTGGCCAGGTTGGCTTTTCTCTCTCTGTTGTTTTCTGTTTTCTATTTTCTGACATTTGTTTTGATTTAAATAAAATACTAAATCATTTTATAAAATCCTGAAAATAAATATGTGACTAGAACTAAAATATTCCAAACCACATAAAATGTTCCAGAATTATTGGACATATATTAATTATATAAAGAATATATATCCAATGCAAATAGTTATTGAATGAATTCAAAGGCCCAAAATAAATATCTCTGAGATTCCAAAAATATTGTTTTAAGTTTTACCTCTTGTGAATATTTTCAGAGACTAAGAGGAACATTTTCTTGGACTTCTTTGAAAAGATTTTAATGTTGATTATTTTGAAGTGGTTTATGAGGGTTTCAACTAACCTCAATTCAACTTTCAGAATTTAGACATGATGCATGATGCTCACTCAGGTAAATAGCTACAAGCAAATTCTAGGGCTGTGACACCGCGCCCACTAGAAGTTGGTGCCGTGAGCTCATCGATCCTGGACGCCGAGGCGACCAGCGCCGCGCCCGCCGACTGGGTGCGAGGAGGCGGGACGGGCCCCTTGAACCAGGCGATCCTGGACGTCCAAGGCAAGCTTCGAGCTGAAGCCGATGCCTTGAAGCGGTGCAACCAAGCGTTCCTGGAGTTGCGAGCAGCCGTTTGGGTATGCTTCTTGGTTCTTCATTTTTGACTCTTGTATCTCTTATACTTCTCTGTGGGGGCGCGCCAGCACACCCACTGGATGTAGTTCCTGAATTTTGGGCCGGCTGCTGAGCAGGCGGCTCGGAAATTTAATTGGCAAGCTCTGAGTGTTGACATTGTCTGATATCTTCACTGAAGGATTATCATAACCTTCGCGCAGCCGCCTTCAACTCCAAGGTCCAGGAGTTGACTCAACAGACCGCTGACCTATCGGAAAGCCGGAGTAAGTCCTTGTTTTCTTTCTCCGCGGGGGCGCGCTGGCGCACCCACGGGCTGTAGTCCCTGAGATTCGGCCCGACTGCAGAGCAGTCAGGCCGGATATCCCGGGCAACAATATCTCTCCTTGTTGATTGTTGATGTCTTTTTCTTCTTCTAATTTTGCAGAGGCCAACGCCGCCCTGCAGTGGCAGCTAGGCGAAGCCATCACCGCGCTGCGTGCCAAGGAGGCGGACTGCAACAAGCTGGCCGAAGAGCGTGACCGGCTGGTCGCGCAACTGGCAGAACAGGCGGAGCTTCTCAAGAAGAACCAGGAGGCGGAGGACAAAGAGGCCGGTCTCCTTGCTAAGGTCGAGACCGAATGCTCCGCCTGGACCGACAAGGAGGCTTTGCTGACTGCCGGCTTCGGCAAAATTGAGGACATGGTCGACGGTGAGCTTCACTCTTTTTTCTTCTTCGAGCTGCCGGCTGCTGACCAAGCCAGCCTCTTGTCTCTAACTTTGGCTCTTTTGCTTTCTGTTTGAGCAGACTTCTTCCCTGGTCATTCTGACGTTGCCAACCAGGCCATCGAGGTTGATCGCGAAGAGCGGAGGGAGGAAGGTGCGCAAATTGCTGCCAACCACCCCCAGACCCTCAGCGAGCAGCTCCTCAGCATCCAGGCCCGTCTTCGGCCGGCTCATCGGATGTTGCGCCGTCTTCAGCGTGTCGGCGCCCAGGCGATCGCTTTCCTATGGCCGGACATGCCGGCTCCACGCACCCCCACTGGACCGCCGACTGGCTAGAGGTGGCGGCCGACCGCCTTGAGGCCTGGAAGGGTTCCTCGGCCCAGGCTGGGGCACGCCGACCCTTGGAATTCGTCAAGGCGTGGTGCCCTGGGCTAGATCTAGCCCAATTGGCCACGCTTCGACTGGAAGCCCAAGAGGAGCTGGCGGTGGTGGAGCGTGAACTTGTCCAGTGAGCCGCGGCAATCGCCGAGTACACCGACACCAACATCTTCGTTCCTGAGCTGGCTGAGAACGGCATCGAGGCGCCGCAGGAGTGGTTCGGGCCAAACCCAGAGGATGGCGAGGACTCGGCCGAAGTAATCATCTCGAGCGACGAGGGAGAAAGCAGGGAGGAGGAAAGTGAAGAGGAGGTGCCAGAGGTCGGGGCGGACGGCCAGCCTCAGCTCGGTGCCAGCTGCTGCAGAAGGCGACCAAGCGAAGACCGACCAGCCGACCACTCCACCAACCGGCACCGCCGACTTCACCGTTCCGCCAAACCCGTCCGCCGCTTCCTAGGCCACCAACTTATCTTTGTTTTTACCTGCCTATTAGTCTTAGCAAACTTTGTTAATTTCGTACAATTCCAAACTCATGTTGAATGTTGGCCAAGGGCCCTTTGGTATGTAAATATGCTTGCCGGGTTTTGTCTTTCCTTGATTTTTGCTCCTTGACTTTTTTCCTTTGCCGCCCTCCCTAGGCTGTCGTCTGGCAAGCCAAACAGCCGCTATGTGGATTGTGGTTGGGTTCAGTACTCAGCTACTTTGGGAGGGTAAGTACTTAGCCGATTAGAGTTTTTTTAGCAAACTAAACAGAAGCCAGCCGGCCTGAACTATGTGCATGCTTTGGGTCCTTAGCCATTTTTCATGCAGACACCCTTTCTACCTTGACTCCTGCACACCGGACAGTCGCTCTGCGACTGCGGCTTCTGGCAGGAGGCGGCTTAAGTGCCAACACATTACTTGTCCGGCTGCAGGAAGCATTACATAGCGCAAGGCGGCGAGTCCCCAGGTCGACTAGTCGAACCCGGTGCCAGGCGGACTAATGAAATAACACATCGATAGGCATAATACTTATCATATAGATAAAAGAGGGCAGTCCCCGAGCTCTTCTCTGGGGACCCGAAGTTTTCGTACTTAATACAAAAGTTGGCGTGATACATACTGTATCAACTGTAAAAACATCGAAGGAGGTTTGCATTCCATGGTCGCTCCGTCTCCTTGCTGGAGTCATCTCTTTTGCATGCTCAAGGCTTCTGAGCATCGATCAGGTAGTAGGAGTCGTTGCCCAACACCTTGCTAATAATGAAGGGGCCCTCCCAAGGTGCCGAGAGCTTGTGCTGGCTGGCCGTTCGCTGGATCAGCCGGAGCACAAGGTCTCCCACTTGGAAGGATCTTGGCTTGACATTCCGGTTGTAGTATCGGCGCAGGCTCTGCTGGTAGATGGTGGACCGGTTGAGTGCCAACAGCCGGCCCTCTTCCAGCAGATCGACACCGTCTTCTCGTGCTTCTTTTGCATCTTCTTTGGTGTACATGGTGACTCGAGGGGAGTTGAATTCTATGTCCGTCGGGATGACGGCTTCGGCACCGTAGACGAGGAAGAAAGGCGTGAAGCCGGTTGACTTGTTCGGAGTTGTGCGCAGGCTCCAGAGGACGGCCGGCAGCTCATCGAGCCAACAGCCGGCCGAACGCTCTAGAGGCTTGACCAGTCGGGGCTTGATGCTGAACAAAATGAGGCCTTTTGCTCGCTCCACATCGCCGTTTGACTGTGTATGAGCAACGGACTCTAGGTCCAGTCGGATGCCCTGTGTTGTGTAAAAACGGGCCAAGGCGCCTTTGGCAAAGTTGGTGCCATTATCGGTGATGATGTTGTGTGGTATGCCATACCGAATGGTGATGTCAGAGATGAAAGTCACAGCAGTCGGACCATTCAATTTTCTAATTGGCTTTGCTTCTATCCACTTGGTGAACTTGTCCACCGCGGCAAGCAGATGAGTCATGCCACCGCGCGCCATGGCCAGGCCCCAGACGGAAAAGAGCCAGGCTATGGGGATGGTCTTGAGTGCAGAAGCTGGCTGATGCGGTTCGGAGGACAGATGATCTCTTCTCAAATGTGAGTGTCCGGCTCGTAGGGCTCGGAGATTCGAACATAGTTTGTTTTCACCACAGGAGGAGCGGTATCCTCAACTTGTTCTTCCACGACGGTCACCATGTGGGTGACAGGTGGAGACCAGATTTCCCTCCGATCGGGTTTAAGCCCAATCAAGTCGTAATCTCTTGCGATCCCCAGGGCAGTGATGAGATCTAGCAGTTCGTTTAAAGACGAGACATCTGTCGGATCCATCTTATCGACGCTTTCGCGGTTGATGCGAAGATGATTTTTGGCAATCCGGGGACCACCTCAGGCTTGATAGCCGGGCGGGCGCCTACGGCGAAATCGCCGATCTGGAGGATCCGCCTGGGAACTAGGGCACTTCCAGAGGTGATTTCGTTGTTGATGATGAGGCGAGTCATCGATCCTTCTATCGACAACACAGAGGAACTCTCAATGAAAGCACCAATGTCGGTGTCAAAACCGGCAGATCTCGGGTACGCGGTCCCGAACTATGTGTCTAAGGATCGAAGGTAACAAGAGGCAGGGGACACAATGTTTACCCAGGTTCGGGCCCTCATGATGGAGGTAAAACCCTATGTGTTACTTGATTGACTTTGATAAGTATAGGGGTTACAAGAGTTGATCTACCTCGAGATCGTAATGGTAAACCCTAGATGTCTAGCTTGTATGATTATGACTGCCTCTACGGACTAACCCCTCCGGTTTATATAGACACCGGAGGGGCCTAGGGTTGTGCAGAGTCGGTTTATAGAGAAAGGAATCCTCATATCCGAGCTCCAAGCTTGCCTTCCATGCCAAGGTGAGTCCCATCTGGACACGGGGGAAGGTCCTCGATCTTGTATCTTCATGGCCCATCAGTCCGGCCTACATCACATAGCCCGGATGCTCGAGGACACCCTAGTCCAGGACTCCCTCAGCGCTCTTGCCCGGCAAGGTTTCCTCGGGGCGAGAGCAGCTACGCGTGTATGAGTGTACACGGGTCTGAATCCTTTCTATGTTTGCCATATGCCTCCTTTTATAGACCAAGGGGACACCACAATGGCAAATCAGTCATTGTGTACTGATTAGATAGCAAATAGTGCTATCATACCTAACTCTGCAGATAGGGCAGAGCGCATTAAATGCGTCGCTTAGTGTCACATCATGGCCTGCCTGGCAAGCCTTGCCAGGATGTTCGGCCACCTTCTTATCTGTCTGCTTGACACGTCTCTGGACGGGTGTCATTTGGAGGTGATTTCCTTTGGAAGTGGTTGCCATGTGTCATGAAACAACCACATAGTCATTTGGGGGCTTGACACCACACTGATCGATGACTTGCGTCGCTGTGAGGTGTGGCGGCGAAGCCTTGGCGGGGTGATCCGCCCTCGGAGTTCCCGGCAAGCTTACCAGAGTAGTCCCGAGACTTGTCTTCGGAGCAACCTCGTTCTCTCCAGGCTCGCCTGCCTAGAAAGGGAGGCTTTCTCTTAGTGATATCTTGTTCCCTTTGGCTTTACTTGGTCTTCTTGATCCGCCCTTTGATTCCTCAAAGAGCTGATCTCTTCTGCTTGGCCTTGTCTGGGATATTGCAATCTTGATCTTAGGCTTGTGCACTATCTGGGCAACAGACCCAGGGTTTCTTGCACTGACAGGAGCCCCCGGGCCTGGCCCGAACGCATTGTCGGGCGTCGTCGGGGTAGGCCCTATCAGTGCATAGGAAAGATGGTAGTAGTTGCTTGTCCTTTGAGGTCTTCTTTGCTTCCTCATTAACCTGAACCCAGGTCTGTTTCTAGTTCTCCCGTGTGTCGCATAACGCTAATTGCAGTGGGGCCACCTTTGTAATGGCCCGTGAATGACTTTAACGCATGGGTGAGTAACTACCAATTCATTATGCCCATCACGCTCTTATCCTTGGCCACGTATGCTGCACGCATTAAGTGGGGAAGGTAATGGAGGTGCATGGTGCGGGAGAGCATCAAGGTAGGGGCCCGGTCTACTTGGATTGGCGGAGGAGGACGGAGGTTACCCGCCGAGGGATCAGCTCCAAGCCTCGATTGGCCTATAAAGGAGGGGGTGGGGGAGGAGCGGGAGTGTTCACCCACACACCTCTCTTCCTCCATTCACTGCCTTCTTCTGGTTATGCTGAAAGGGAGCGACCGGGGCCAGGCCCTGGGCCATAGCTTGGGTTAACGACGTTGAATGCTCGTGTTGTTCCTTGGGGAGTGAGTCTGGTCTGGGCCCCGAGGAGATGCGGCTGGTGAGCCGCTCGTAGTGCATGAGTCATCAAGCTTTCCCATTATGGTGGAATGCTTGTCTCCTCTGCCGCAAGCCGCTGCGGCTTGGTGTTCTGATGTCGGAGCCCCTGGGGTTCCCGGCGCTCGCCTAGGGTGCAGCGCTCGGGGCTTGTGGCAATCCCAGCACTGCTCCCTTTGGTGAAGTTGGGGCGAACGTTGAAGACCAGCTGCGTCAAGTTTCTTGATCTTCTCGGCAATGAACTGCTGCCGCTCCAAAGCTTGCTTCTAGACCTTCTGCTTGACTGGTCGGGCATGTGGGCAGACAACAAGGTAGTGCTCGATTACCTCCCTGGGAACACCGGGGATATCAGATGGTTGCCAAGCAAACACATCGATATTCGCCTGCTAGAAGGCAACAAGCACGCTTTCCTATTTATCATCAAGGGGGGCACTGATAGTGAAGGTACCATCAGCGCCAACCAGCCCTGTCAGGACCTTTTTCACAGTGGGTGCAGCAACTTTGGATCTCTTGCTACTGTAACTCTCCAACAAGTCATCAGCAGGCGTAGCGTACTCCAAAGAGGTACGCTTCTCGGATTCCTTGCTAGCATCCTTGTTAGCTTTCTTCTTTCCTTTACTTTCCTTTGCGGGAACAGTGGTTCCAGCAGCCTCTACCGCGACTTCTTCCCGGTACATCTTGTCCATGCAAATGATTTGCGTCCATCTCATCTGATGGAATGGAAATGACGCCTATTGGCCCTAGCATCTTCAAGGTGTTGTAGGCATAGTGGGATGCCGCCATGAATTGGGCCAAAGCTGGGTGACCAATGATGCCATTGTACGGTAGGGGGAGGTCGACCACATCAAACATGATTTTCTCAGTCCGGTAATTAACCCAGCTCGCATATCGATGTGTTTGCTTGGCAACCACTGTTCCTGCAAAGGAAACACAGCCTCGAAGGTAGGTACCAACCTTCACCAAGCGTGGGCTCGTCTTCCTCATGGCCATTGCACCTATCAGACTAGCAGTGGGTGTCGCAGCATCGCTTGATGGTGAAGCGCGTTGAGGGAGTCCTGGACTAAGGGGTCCTCGGGCGTCCGGCCTGGTATCTATGGGCCGAACTGATGGGCTGTGAAGATATGAAGACCGAAGACCATACCCGTGTCCGGATGGGCTCTCCTTGGCGTGGAAGGCAATCTTGGCTTACAACTATGAATATTCCATCTTATGTAACCGACTCTATGTAACCCTAGACCCCCCGGTGTCTATATAAACTGGAGGGTGTAGTCTGGAAAGGATATACTCAATACCGTAGTCATACAGGCTAGACTTATAGGGTTTAGCCATTACGATCTCGTGGTAGATCAACTCTAGTAATACTCATATTCATCAAGATCAATCAAGTAGGAAGTAGGATATTACCTCCATAGAGAGGGGCCGAACCTGGGTAAACATCGTGTCCCCTGTCTCCTGTTACCATCAACCTTAGACGCACAGTTCGGGACCCCCTACCCGAGATCCACCGGTTTTGACACCGACATTGGTGCTTTCATTGAGAGTTCCTCTTTGCTGTCGCAAAAGGTTCGATGGCCCCTTCAATCATCAATAATGACACTGTCTGTGAAGAAACTTTCCTCCCCGGGCAGATTTTCGTATTCGGCAGCTTCGCACTGCGAGCCAACTTGTTTGGCTATCTGGAGCAGATCGAAAGCTACACCCCTGGCCATCAGGTTAGATTCGGGATCTTGAACTACATCGCGGACATCCTTGGAGACTTAATCTTTGTCAGATTCGATACTGCGGTAGCAGCTCCCGGTCACCCCGATGATCATGACCTAAATCTGTCATCGGGCCGCATCCAGGAGATCGCTCCTGTAATCGTTCTGGCCCTAGAGCCAGAGCAGTCCGCGCCATCCAAAGACAGGAGAATTAACCCCACCACGGAGACCGCGGATTCCACGGTGTTGGAGCCGCACATGAACCTGGTCTCACACGATGCCTATGCCACCAGAACGCCGGACTAGTCTTCGGCCGTAGGTTCCGAACCACGCGAGCCCACGGACGCCGAGCTTGATCATTTACCGATCTTCAAATCCAGCGCCACAGAAATCTTCCAGCAATCGCCTTTGGGCGATGTGCTAAACTCATTAAAAAACCTGTCCTTGGCGGAGGACTTTCAGCCGAACTATATCTGGCTTGAACTAGGGGCTGACGATGGAGAATTTTACTTCCCACGCGCCACCCACTTTATAGCCATGATCGAGGATTTGACTGACGAACTTGATTACGACTCCGAGAATATCGACGGCATGGACAATGATGCCGATGACAACGAAGACCCCGTTGATACAACTAATGAACAAGAAGATGGGCAGGTTAGCCGTGTTAAGCAGGCCACACATGAAGATTCGGAGGACGACAATTACTTTCCGCTCCTTGAGGATGACGTGGGCCTTGGCACTGGGGATTTCATCATGCCTGAGGAACCTCGTGAGCAGGAGCGCTTTAAGCGCCAACTAATAGCCACTGCAAGGAGCCTGAAAAAGAAGCAGCAGCAGCTTCAAGCTGACTAAGATCTTCTCGATGATAGATGGACCGAAGTCCTAGCCGCCGAAGAATACGGCCTTAGTGGACCAGCCAAAAGCTAACCGAAGCATAGATTGCTACCCCAGGGCAACAATAAGGCGCTGGAGCCTGTACCATCATCGCACAATGCGGCAAGTCGACAACAACTGGGCCCAGGTAAAGCGGCAACTCAAGCCGAACACCAGACCGCCCCACCTCATAGTAAAAGCAAGAGCAAAACAGCTCGGGGTTATGCATACGACCGTCAACAAGACTTGGGTAGCAAAGCAGGACACTCAAGAGCGATCTACAGATCGCAAGGACATACCTCGACACATGACGACGGCCACCTATTTGGACGTGTAAACCCTAGCCACACCCGGGCTGAAAACCGCAAATGGACTCTGTCGGAGATATGTAGTGTGGGCCGACATAGAGGCGCCGCACACCCTCTTTGCTTCACAAATGAGGTAATGGAGCATGAATTCCTAGACGGGTTCAAACCCATGAATATAGAATCATATGATGGAACAACGGATCCCGTGGTATGGATCGAGGACTTCCTCCTCCATATCCACATGGCTCACGGAGATGACCTTCATGCCATCAAATACCTACCACTAAAACTCAAAGGACCAGCTCGGTACTAGTTAAACAGTCTGCCAAAAAATTCTATCAGCAGCTGGGAGGATTTGGTGGACGCCTTTCGCAACAACTTCCAAGGAACATATGTCCGGCCACCAGACGCCGATGACTTAAGTAACATTGTCCAGCAGCCCGGAGAGTCGGCCAAGAAGCTTTGGACCAGGTTCCTAGTTAAAAAGAACCAAATCGTCGACTGTCCGGACGCGAAGGCCCTTGCGGCCTTTAAACATAGCGTCCAGGATGAATGGCCTGCACGCCACCTCGGTCAAGAGGGACCTAGATCCATGACAGCCCTTACCGCTCTAATGACCGGTTTTGCACGGGAGAAGACAGCTGGCTCGCTCGTAGAAGCAACAGCACCAGCGACTCGGGCACTTCCAAAATCCGAGACAGCAATGGCAAGTCAAGACAAAGCATACACAACAGTCGCAATGATAATGAAAGATCACGCGACACGGCGATCAACGCCGGATTTAGCAATCCCAAGCCTGGCCAACGGAAAAAGGCATTCAAGGAAAACAGAGACGGACCATTCAAACTAGACATGATATTGAACCGGCCCTGCCAGATTAATGGCCACCCCAATAAACCAGCTAATCAGAGCAACAGAAGCTGTTGGGTCCTCAAGCAGGCCGGCAGGCTCAACGCCGGACACAATGGAAATGGGCCACCAGGCAATAGGGACAACGGAGCGGCTCACCAGCTAAATGCTGGAGGGCGGAAGCAATTTTCCCCTGAAGATCAATCAAATCTGGAATAGAAATAGTAGTTCGGCTTCCGCTGCCCATCTCGTATACCCGCTAAAACTATACCGCGCATACATAATTACGCACTGAAGATACCATGGGCATTGACGGAAGCACAATACGGACAAGTCTACAGGCACTCTGATAACATTCTTTAACCACTTTCCTATTTTATTTTGTTTCATTATCTCTTAAAAGTAGGTGGCGCGAAGGGGAAACACCTATGACCGATCCCATAGGAGTTCGGATCTGTACACTCACCTACGGGGCTACTCCCTTCAAGGATTCCCCTCGCTGAGGACAGGCGGCACAGACGTGCGACAGGAGGTCCAAAATAACTTTTTGTAGACCGCACCCTCTTTTTGAGCCCGTAACATGCCTTTTTCCTCTGCCTTCGACCCAGGGCATATCAAATTGCCGGGGTCGTGGCCCTTATGTATATCAAGTAACCATTGGCATATCACTCAGGTCCCAGTTCAAATTATTCGAATTAATCACTCACGTCCTTTCGCAAAAAGAATACGCCTCCTATGGTTGTTAGATAGATATTCCCCGACTTAACTTGCCAGGGGCTCGGTATGGGAACAAATGAGTTGCCAACAAAGTCCGAACAACTTTTACAGCGTACTTCGGCGTCACGAGTTTGGCCTTATATGCATCAGCTCCAAATCATGTCTTGGGTCAATAGTTGGGTTGCTCGTCTCCTGTGCTTGCTACCCTACCTTCCGCTCTATCTTCAAGGGTAGTAAAGGGAGAACTACTGCGATTGTGCTACCGGTTCACCCGGTGATGCACCTCACTAGAGAAAGCCCAAAACTGACTGTCATGATGCGGCGAGAGCTGGTCAACCACTCAAGGACTTATAGGAATCTCTAGCGATTCCTCCGTGTCACATGAAGGACCTCTTTTCTAGTCAGTTATGTTAACGCATCATTTGAGTAAGCCGCATACATACTAGGGCTATGTCGTAGACCCACCGTAAAACTCCTATGGCTAAGTGAAAGTGTTAACACCCTATAGTCTGGTGGCCTGGTTCGCCGCATTGACACCTCCTTCATGGAACAAGACGTTAGGTCAAGAGTGATCAGATGCTTTTTCAAACACCCCTGTACTTCCTACAAGGGGGCTGAAGCCAATGACTGGAAAACTTTCAGATTATATTAAACCGGCCGCACAGGAGGAGCACAAGCTTTCGAGAAAAATATACAAATAGATTCACTATAAATTTGTCTCGTACAATTCTCATACACTTCACTCGAACATTATGTCTTTCGAGCATTGACCCTCTATCAAGAGGGCGGCCACAAGGACGTCTTCAAAATAATGCTCCGGTTCATGGCGGTCCTTGCCCTTGGGTCGACTCTTCACCGCAACGTCGATGGCCTTCATATTCCGCAGAACGTCTTGACTCGGGTAAAAGCCATCCGTGCACCTTCGATACACACCAATCGCTTCACAGTGTCGATACGCGGCACTACGTCAACAAGCCGCTGCACCAAGCCGAAGTAACTGTTCGGAACAGGCTCAGTTGGCCATAATAGGATTATGACGTTCTTCATGGCAGCACCGGATATCCTATGAAGCTCGACCCACTGGGACATCTGCTCATTCAGCAACAGGGGGCGCTTGGAGGCGCCGAATTGTGACTACAAAAGCTTCTCTGTTGTGTACCCGTCTCGATCTTGATAATACTGCACCGCATCGGAATAACTCTTCGGCAAGTCTAAAAACACGTCAGAAGAACTCCACAATTGGTTAAGCTGAGCATAGTTCGGATCGCCAAACTTAGCTTGTAGAAAAAATGGCTTACCAGCTGCAATCTTCCCAGCTTGCCGGATCTCCTCACGGGCTGCTCTGAATTTAGACCGCGCTTCTCTCGCCTCTCGTAGGGCCTTGTCAATTTCAGCCGTCTTGGCTTCATTCTCCTTCTCAAAGAGTTCACACTGTCTAGCAGCACTTTTTTAGCTCGAGCGCCATCGTGGATATCTTCTCCTCATCTTGACGCCAAGCAGCTCATTTGGCTTTTTACTCAGCCGATGCCTTCTCGACAACCGCATTACTACAGCGGGCCTGCTCCTTGGCCTGGGCTAGCTCCGCCCGAAGAATTTCAACGGCGGCAGCCTCATCTGCAGCCAGGTACAACTTTCAGCGTCATGCTTATATCACAAAAATGTATGTGGAGGGACTGCTCCGAATACATACCTTGCGACTCATCAAGACGCATATTGATTAACGTAATGTCATCCCCGGCTACATCAAGCTTCCGTTGCAGCTTGGCAATATCCGCAGTCTAGGAAGTAGCCAGGGGGAAGCAGCCTGTGTTCAAAGTTAATCAGATTAGTCCTCAGATATTTCTTTCGATCCTCCGTTTGCTTCCTATGGGAAGCCAACCTAAGTCTCAGGGGCTACTGTCTATACACAAGTGTATTTTCTGAATAAAACACAATTGCACATATTACAGTACAAACCTCGAAGCCTCTCGGCAGACTCGCAAAGGCCTCATCCAATCCGCTCTTTGCGGATAGGACCTTTTTTACCACCGTACCCATCAAGGTACGATGTACCTCTGAAACGGACTCCTGCCGCAGCATGTTCGTCAAGATATCTGGCGCCTGTGGGTCTCCGGAGGCAGCCATAGGAGTACAGTCACCCTTGGAAGGAATCCGCTGATTCGTATCCGGCTGCATTCCGGATTGTTCGGGGTCTTCATTGTTGTTCCCCGGACCCTGGGTCGCCGAAGTATCACCTTCGTGAAGCATCTTCCTCATCCCTGGCACCACTTGTTGGTCCGGGGAGACCCTCCGCGACGACACCTCAAGGTCGTCTGCCCTATTGGACGGAGAAGCCGGTGGGGGCATCTCGCTTTCCATCATCTCCGGGAGAAGGTCCCCTGAGGAAGAGGATTGTTGAAGGGGACTGCACGCTGAGCTACAAAAATATATATATTCCAGGCATCATAAGAAAAGAACAGGATAGGTTTAAAACAACCTTGTTCACTTAGGATTTGGCCGCACTCTTGTCCTTGTCATGAGACTACGCTTTGACGTCCTCCAGGCCCGGGCCGCCCCCCAGAGGCATCTTGCCTCGCTTAGTAGCCTGCTTCTCCCAATCTTCGGAGGCGGCCCTCTTCTTCCTGGGAGGGAAAGAGATAGTGCCCCCCCTTCACTTTTGTCTTCGGATGAGGAGATTTTTATTCCTCCAGACACAAAATCCGAGGTTCCCTGGGAATAGAGGCCATCCTTGGTCCTCTTGCCCTCCGCCTCGTCCTGCTTCTCCGGCATCTGGTATGGTGCTGGGGCCAGCATCCTTGTTAGGATAGGATTCGCTAGACCCTCGGGCAGAGGGGCCGAACACATAATGAGTTCCGCCTTCTTCATCCATCCCTGGAAAAAGATAGCTTGCTCAGTACCATATTACTGTATGCATGACCACAAAGTATTCGAAAGCCAAGTGCTTACCGGGGTATCCGGACGATTACAGTAAAGGCCCGCGCCCTCAGCAGTATCCGGCCAATGTTTCCGCTTCCTGAAAAATAACTTCCACGTCCCTTCATGTGTGGCGCTGAAGAAGTGTTGGAGGGTTTGTGGTCCTTTTAGATTAAACTCCCACATGCGGCGAGGCCTGCGCTGGTAGGGAAGGATTCAGCGAACTAACATCACTTGGATCACACTGACGAGATCGATATATATCTCTAGGAGGGTTCGGATGCGGCTTTGTAAGGTCCACACTTCATCCACGAATCCCCAATCTAGCCCCTTGTTGACCCATGACGCGAGCCATAATGGTGGGCCGGGACGGAAGGTGGGGGCAGCTGTCGGATTTCGGGTTCCGGCAGACCCTTGAGGTTCGAACACTGGGGTGCGCGCGGTGATCTCTCCCCTACCGATCTACGTCCAATATCCTCGCGTGATCTAAGCTGGAAACAACGAACAACACAAAGGACACGAGGTTTATACTGGTTCAGGCCACCGTTGTGGTGTAATACCCTACTCCAATGTGTGGTGTGGTGGATTGCCTCAGGGGCTGATGATGAACAGTACAAGGGAAGAACAACCTCGCGAGAGGTGTTCTTGAGAACAGTACAAGGGAAGAACAACCTCGCGAGAGGTGTTCTTGAGCTAGTGTGATGAACTGCTAGGGTGAGTTCAGTCGCCTCTCTCTCTCTACTAGGGTTCTACCTGATCTCTGGCCATTTTCTAGATGTCTTCCCCCCCCCCCACTCTGTGGTGGCTAGCTCTATTTATAGAGGCACTGGGCCTCTCCCCAAATAATGAGTGGGAAGGGCGCCTACAATTGGCCATTTTGAAGGGGAACATATAGTACAAGTTATCCTGACCAAAGGTGGTCTTCGGCTGCCAAAAGCACTGGTGATGACGCTGTGTTGGGCTCCACTGTGACCTCCTTCCTGCCGCTCTGCTGGTCTTGGTCTTGTTGCACCGGAATGGCAACTTTTGCCCGATGCCTTGGCCTGCGCTTGCCCCCTTTGCACCAAAGGGGAAACAAGGACACTGCGCAGGCCGGCGCCTGCCTGGTCTCGATCGTCATGGCTTGCATCACGGGTTCCTCGCGAGGTACCCCTGCCTTGATCTCTCTGCCTCCTTGCGAGCCTGCCTGATGAGGCTGCCTTTGAAGAAGCTTCCGGTCATCCGCCCCGCGAGGCTTGTCCCCTCGCGAGGGTCTTGACCTTGAGCTAATGAAGATGGGCCGTGCTGGGCCCCCACTTGAGCCACACCGCAGGCAGGCAAGTCTAGGGACCCCCATTCCCAGAACACCGACAGTAGCCCCCGGGCCCAAGGCGCGCCCGGTCTTGGCCTAGCAGGAAAGCGAAGGGGTAAGCGCGAAGCGCCGTGGGCCCCAACAGCCTGCGGCCTTGGGCGCCGCGTGGCGGTTGACTGGACGTGGGCGTATGCGCTTCCCCATGATGCCTCGGTGACCGCATGACTTGAGAAGTCCCTGCATGCAGAGAAACCGGTCATGATGACCTGCGATCATGGTGCTCGGCAGTTGGCCTCCTCCGGCTATAAGTACAGGGTTGGGCGAGCCCCTTCAGTCCATCCCTTCTTGCTGCTCCTTTCCTTCTCCTTCGTTGCTCTTGCGTCTCCTTACGCCAATGGCACTAATCAGCCGGTCCTCTGCAGAACAGAAGGGAAAGGCCCCCCGAGAGGGTCCTGACCCACTTCCGCCGAAGAAGCGGCTGGTCCTTGCCACCGAGATGAGGGTGCTCAGCAGGAGGCACCGAGGCCCTGGTACGAGCGGCCGCCGCCTGGGTTCCCGCTACCCTTGCACGCCCGCATCATAGGTCCTGCAGGAGAAGGTGTCGAGCAACATCGACGGTGCCGCCGCCGACGCCGGCGAGTCACGATGGTGCGCGTCGTTCCTCCTGGAGTCCACGCCGAACGCTCCTCTCGCGAGCTCGTGCTCCACGCTGCCATGCCTCCAAGCTCTTGGATTCACCTCCCTCCTTCCTTCGCCTTCGAGATGAAGCCGAGCGGGGCTCTGGAGCTCTGGCTGCAGCACGCTGACTGCAGCACCCTTGCGACCGGAGCGGAGATCGCGGTCGTCGCTCTGGGCAAGGTCTTCATGACCCGGGGCTAGGGCAAAATCACCCAGGTCTGCCGGATGGTAGGCGCCCTCGTAATTCATCTTGAATACGATGGCGCCTCCCTGATGTTCTTCAAGGTCTTCGATGCTGAAGGACGCCGGCTGGAGTGCTGCCCCAGGGGGAGCGGCAGGGGCGATGAACCGGCGAGGACCTGGCCTGCCCGTCGGCCCTCCAGCGGCTCCTCAGGCAGCAGCGAAGAAGCTGGGGAATTCAGTGGCTCCCCTGGGCTCCTCGCGACTCCGAAGATGAGCGATGACAGCTACGAGCCCCCGAGCTCGCGCGGTGCTCGGAGCGGGGCAGCTGCGTCCAGCCGCCGACGCCCCTGATTTGGATGGGGTTGGCGTCGACGTTGGGCAGCCCACTGTTGATGATGGCGTCCCTTGCGGCGGTGCGGGCGATTAGCGTTCCTTAGGATTAGTACTCTTGTTCCCTGTGAGGAATCGAAGCAACACCCCGCGGGGGTATGTAAGGCGTCTGCCATGTCTTTTATGAATATTATATCCTTAATATGAATCAATGCGAGGTGCTTGTCATGTCTCAGCTTGGCTCCCCCTTTCTATCCTCGCGAGGACTTGGCGCTCTACGCTGACAGGTCCCAGTCCCCAGACAGGCATCAGCCGTCGCTGGTATGCCAGGTCGCGATGCCGTGGTCAAGGCCAGGAGGTGAGCGGCCCGAGGTCCGATAAGAGCCCCCGAGTCGCGATGCTCGGGAGGTCCCCTTTAGCGCTCAAGCAGTCCTTGCTGGGCGAGAAAGGAAGGTAACGTCGCCGTGACGGAGCCGCACTAGGCGAGGGTTTTGCCCTGCATTGGTCCAGCTCTTGTAAGGGCGTGACTTATCTCTTGTGTTAGGTGTAGTTCCTCGACGAAGCGCCTGGCTTGAGCAGTGGTAGCTGAGGCACTGCTGGGTTAGGTCCTCGCGAGCTTCTTCCCACTCCCCCGTACTTTCCTTAATGCTCTACGTCCTCAGGCCCCGGCCCTCGAGCGAGCTCAGCCGCCGCTGGTATGACAGGTCACGATGCCGTGGGTCAAAGCTCGAGGGTGAGGGCTAGAGAGCCAGTAAGAGCCCATGAGTCGCGATGCTCAGGCGCCCCCCTTTTAACGTGCAAGTGGTCCGTGCTGGAGAGAGGGAGAGATAGCTCGCGATGTCCCTATCGTTGCTCCTGGACTAGGTCCTGCACACCAGTCATAAACAGAAACAAGACACGTTGTTACGGTTGCCAGCCAACCTTTGGTCGCTCCGGGGGAGTGATTGTGGCAGTGAGGGCTTGGTGAGGTGGCGCCTTGCGGGCTGCCGTGGCCAGAGATCGACCACTCAGATTTTTCGGCGTTCCAGGGACGGACCCGTGCGCAGATGCCGTGCTAGAGCAAGCGGCTCCATAGGTAGGCGTCAATCGAGCAGGCGATTAGGTTGGGTATGTTAAGCACGCAGGAGGAAATCCATTTTAAGTAGATGCAGCAAAGGCAAATGCTGCTGGGCCAGGCCCGAGCAGCTCGGGGATGATGCAGCCCGAGGGGCGCCCCCGACAAGGTAAGTAAAGAGCATAAGCAAAACGGGTACATGCCTCAGGGACGGACCCACGCGACCTGGGAATGATGCGGCCCTGTGGGCGCTCCTAGCTAAAAACGGAACTTAGAAAGATGTCACCTGGTGCCTTTGAAGATGAAGTGATGCTGAAGAAGCTGGCGATGCGCGATGAAGATGTCGATCCCTACGAGCCCCGAGGCCCGGGAGCCTCGGAAGGCTCCGGGGGCACAGGTGGGTTTTCGAGTGCCTTCTCCATCTCTGCCAGGACCGCATGATGCCTAACCTCCTGAGCCTCCAGAATGCTCCTCAGCAAGCGCTGATGAGCGGCGACCGCGTTTGGCAGGACGAAAGGCATGTGAACGTAGTTGTGAGGTGGACCCTCGCAGCGTCCCACGCGTGAAGGCCAGGCCCTCCTAAGACGCGGCTTGGTTGAGCCCTGGCACGTCAACGCAGACGCGCAACCCACCATCCTCGCTCGGATGTGGGGCCATGGCGGGCAAGCGGTGGCTGCCGCGCATGACTCTCGACTCCTGTAGCCCCTGAGTGTTGCTTGCGATGCACTCCTGAGGGTTTGGTCTTCCTTGCCTTGTACCTTCCTGAGGGAAACGTGCCTGGGAGCACCCCTCCAAGTGGTGCCCGAGCGCCTCCCTCGCGACCTTGGCAAAGTCAGTGGCTCTCCAAGAAAGAGCCCCCGAGACCTGCCTGAGGAGGGCACCGGGCACGCCTTCCTATGCGAGAGAGGGTGGCGCTCCCTGATTGGGCGCAAATCCTGACCCAACACCTCCGGAGGCGCTTTCCTCCTTATGGCTTGGGCCAGGCGAAGCCTTCTTCTTCTTGTAGGTCGCCTCGGGAAGTCTTCCGTTTCTGCGGTCCGGGTCTTCGATTGCCGTGTCTTGGAACGCGCGCTCAAGTGAACACACTACATCTCTTTCTTCACAGGGTACAGTGATGACTCCACCGCTCCCTGGCATCTTGAGGACATTGTATCCATGGTGACTCACTGCCATGAACTTGGCCAGGGTTGGGTACCCGAGGATGGCGTTGTATGGCAGACGGATGTGGGTGACATCGAAGTCGATGAGCTCAGTGCGGTAGTTGTTGCGCTGCCTGAACGTGACTGGAAGGCGAACCTGCCCTATCGGAACAGTGGAACCATCAGTGAGTCCTAAGAAGGGCTTGGTTGGCTGAAGCTGATTGTACGGCACTTGGAGATTGTCGAACGTCTCGACGGACAGGACGTTGAGTCCTGCTCCGCCGTCAATGGCGGTCCTGGTGACCTGCATGTTGCTGATGACTGGGGAGCAAAGCATCGGGAGGACTCCGGCCGTTGCCGCGCACTTGAGCTGATCCACTGAGCTAAACATGATAGCGCACGTGGACAACCTGAGAGGGCGCATGGCCTCAAGCTTGGGGAGGACTGCATTCACCTCGCGAGCAAACTGCTTGAAGATACGCTGTGAGGCTGGGGCCTGCGCGCCACCCAAGATGCAAGCGATTGTGCAGGGCTCCTGGAAGCCCCCAGCCCCCTCGTCCTGATGTTCGTCTTCATTCCTCCTTGGCGGTGGCGGCAGAGGAGGAAGGCCTGCGTTGCCGCGCGGGCGATCCTCACGAGGCTGATCTCTCCAGCCTCCCTCGCGAGGCTAGTCCTGCGAGTGATCCTTGCGAGGTCGGTCTCGCCACCCATGGCGAGGTCCACGGTCTTCCCATCGTCCGCCACCTCTTCCTCCTCCTCGACCATAGCCCCTGTCGCTGCGCTCGGGGCGTCGGCCGACACGTCCATCTCTCACTGCCCTGAGCTCTTGACATTCGTTGGTGTTGTGGGTGTGGAGGTCGTGGTACACGTAGTATCGGCTGCCCTTGGATGACTCGGGCTGATCAAGGCCGAGGCTGAGGGCAGTACTGCGGCCCTCAGGGCCAAACTGGCTGAAGTGATGCATCGTGCGGACTCCTCTGCAGCCGCCCTCAGCGCAGCTCAGGCGGAGCGGTCCACTTCCCGGGCCGAGCAGCTTCTTCTCCAACAGAGGGTTGATGACGCAGAGGCCATCGCGTGGTGGAATGAGGACGAGATCCGTCAGTGGTGTGTCCTGGAGCATGAGCATGCCCCCATGCTTCAAACGCTCAGAGAAAGGGCCAACACAGCTTTGGGCAACATCTGCGAGGCTGCTGCCAAGGAGCCGCATGAGGTCAACTACGCCGGCAACCTCCAGTTTTTCACCGATGTGGTGACGCTTCTGGAGAACCGCTCCAAAAGGTCCAGTTTGCTTGTCGAAGAGAGGAGCCGAGCCTTGCTCGGGCATGCATTCTCCCTCGTCTTCAGCTATCTACTGGACAGGGACCCCCACTTTGACTTCGACGCTGCCATCGCACCCGTGCCCATAGCCGTCCGGGGCGCCCTGGCGCGATGGGTGGACGGCAAAGTGGACGCCCTCGTCAGGGCCTTTGCGTCTGATGATGATAGCGTGGTCGTGGACGAGCCTGGCGCTGACGGAGATGCTGGCGGCGGCAATGTCAACGATGCCAGCGATGCCTCCGAGGATGCCCAAGAAGACGCGGAGAGTGATATGTCCGTCTGACCGCATGCCACTGTTGTTTATCCTGCATGAAGAAAGTTCGGGCTTGGCCCTGAAGAATGTAAGAGCATTTTGGGAGGGGTAGCCCCTCATGTAAAGGTTTGTAGTACCCTGGCAAGCATAATGTTGCGTGTGAACTTAGCCATTGGCCCGGTGATGGGTCAGCTAACTTGTGTACCTTCCGACCCCGATGAGTCCCTAGCGGGCCTGCGGGGGCCGCTGCACCTCGGGTGCCTTTTTATTAACTTGTAGATTCCGCGATGAGGACCTCCGGAGAGGGTGCGGCAACAGCGGTCCCGGCTGTAAAACGTGCCTGGCCCGGCCCGGCTCGCGAGGGGCTCGCGAGGGGGGCAGCCGATGCTAACTTTGGATGCAAAGCCGAAACCAGAACGCGAGAGATTGCTGGAACCAGACTAAACACCCCTTCCCCCAAACACACGCAAGCATCGAGATCAAACCCAACTTAAATCCAAATTGAAGAACTTGTCAACAAGGAAAGGCAAAAGCAAAAGGCCGCGTCCGGCACCTAGTCTAGTCTTCGACGTCTTCTCAGCAGCGCGGAGCTAAGTGCTGCCACTAGGCGTGGGCGGGAGCCCCCGAGGCCCGAGGGCTGCTCTCCGGAGACTCCAGGGCGTGTACAGCCCCACTCATTATTACGTGAGAGTGTCATGGGCGGCGAGCTTCACAGGCACTGGGCCTTCTTCACAGGTACCGGCCTTGCTTCATATCGCCAGGCGAGGGCCCCGCCTTGCGCCACACTCTGCCGCCATCGACGGTGACCGGAAACCAGGACGACGCCAATGAGGCAGAGCGGTCGCCAGCGGTTCCCCCGATGACCACGGGTCCCCTGCCGGGGGCAGGCCTTGGGGCACCTCCCCGACAGGGGGCCTACCTCCTAAGAACACTTTGATCCGACCGCCGCGGTGACGAACCCGAATCTCGGCCACTCTCCTGCAGCCCCCTGCTCCCTCCTCCTGAGGGGTATGAGCTGCAAAATTGGGACAGCCACCTGCTGCGGCAACCTGGATCTCCTGCGACCCATGGTTAGCATAAGCTTGCTCCTGAGGGATGAGTGGTACCCGATAATTGCCGCCGCCGGTGCGGTTGTCGAGGCTCTCCTGGGGTTCCCGAAAGAGCACGGCTTCTGGCGTCTCCTCGTCCTAGCCTGGTCTGAGGAACGAGCCATGATGTTCCTCCAGTGCGCACCTCTGATCCACCATGCGGGGCACATAAGCTTCCTGGGTCGCCGCCCCATGCACCCTGCCGTAGCACCCCGCCGTAGCGCCCCGCATGCCATGCAGCCTTGCTTGGAGCGCCGTCTTGGGGGTGATGGCGCGGCTGTCCGCCGAGGCCGAAGGCCGCGGCGTGCACCCCTTCGCTGGCCTGAGAGGGGGCTGGCATGACTTGTCGCCTGGTGCCAGCGGAGGTGTTGGCGCCGGATGGGTCCTGGAGTCCGCTGGAAGTCGCGTGCGTGCGCAAGATGCCGCCATGCGGCCCGCCTTGGGTCTGGGGTGGCAGCTGGACGCAGAAAGGAGGTGTTCCTGAGGCGGCGGCGTCCAGGAGCTCAGCCACTCGCTCCAACAACACGTCGCAGCCGCCCTCCAGCAGCCGGCACCGTAGCAGCTCTCAGGCCACCGTGAGCGCGGCCCTGGAATTCGCTTGCTCCCGTCGGGTGTATGGCTCCATGGCCGCGGCGTGGTCTGAGGCCCTTGCTGCGGCCCGCACCCGCCGTGGTGTGAGGGCAGGCGGCGTCTGGCCGCGTCGCTCGCGCCCCACAGCGCCCTACGGAGTGCGGGCTGCCTGAGGCGCAAGGTTGAGGTCGCCCTGGGCTGGTGCCACGGCGTGGGCGGGCCACGCTCCCCAGCGGTCGGTGTTGGCTGCCGGGTCGGTTGACATCTGAACGGCGAAGCGACGGAACGCGATGTGGAGGAAGAAGGATTCTGGCACACCCCTACCTGGCGTGCCAAATGTCGGATTTCGGGTTCCGGCAGACCCTTGAGGTTCGAACACTGGGGCGCGTGGAGATCTCTCCCCTACCGATCTACGTCCGATCTCCTCGCGTGATCTAAGCTGGAAACAACGAACAACACAAAAGGACACGAGGTTTATACTGGTTCAGGCCACCATTCAGGTGTAATACCCTACTTCCAGTGTGTGGTGTGGTGGATTGCCTCAGGGGCTGATGATGAATAGTACAAGGAAAGAACGGCCTCGTGAGAGGTGTTCTTGAGCTAGTGCGATGAACTGCTAGGGTGAGTTCAGTCGCCTCTCTCTCTCTCTCTCTCTTCTAGGGTTCTACCAGATCTCTGGCCGTTTTCTAGATGTCTTCTCCCCCCCACTCCGTGGTGGCTAGCTCTATTTATAGAGGCCCTGGGCCTCTCCCCAAATAATGAGTGGGAAGGGCGCCAACAATTGGCCATTTTGAAGGGGAACATATAGTACAAGTTATCCTAACCAAAGGTGGTCTTCGGCTGCCAAAAGCACTGGTGATGACGCCGTCTTGGGCTCCATGGTGACCTCCGTCCTGCCGCTTTGCTGGTCTTGGTCTTCTTGCACCGGAATGGAAACCTTTGCCCGATGCCTTGGCCTGCGCTTGCCCCCTTTGCACCAAAGGGGAAACAAGGACACTACGTAGGCCGGCGCCCGCTTGGCGCCCGCCTGGTCTCGATCGTCATGGCTTGCTTCACGGGTTCCTCGCGTGGTACCCCTGCCTTGTTCTCTCCGCCTCCTCGTGAGCCTGCCTGATGAGGCTGCCTTTGAAGAAGTTTCTGGTCGTCCGCCCCGCGAGGCTTGGCCCCTCGCGAGGGTCTTGAGCTTGAGCTGATGAAGATGGGCCGCGCTGGGCCCCCACTTGAGCCACGCCGCAGGCCGCAGGTAGGCAAGTCTGAGGACCCCCATTCCTAGAATGCCGACAACAGCTACCCATTTAGCACTGCGGGGCTCCGTAATATAAAACCACTCCCGCTGCCAGTAATTGGACCCCTCGGAAAAATAACCTTTTGGCCAGGGAGTGTTGGCGAGTTGGCTGATTGTAGCACCACTGCACTCCGCCTGTTCCCCATCGACTACCTTCGGCTTCACACAAAAGGTTTTGAGCCATAAGTTGAAGTGTGGGGGGATTCGAAGGAAGGCCTCGCATGTAATGATAAACGCCGAGACATGGGGGATAGAGTCTGGGGCAAGATCGTGAAAATCTAGTCCGTAATAAAACATTAGCCCTCGGACAAAGGGGTGAAGAGCACACCCTAACCCCTGGAGGAAGTGGGAGACGAATACCACCCTCTCGCCGGATCTAGGGGTCGGGATAACTTGTCCTTGAGCAGGAAGCCGGTGGTGGATCTCTGCGGTCAGATATCTGGCCGCCTGAAGCTTTGTGATATCCTCCTCTGTAATGGAGGAAGCCACCCATCGGCCTTGGGAGCTTGATCCGGTCATGATGAGAAGGCTGAAAGCAATGGAGTCGAACCTTGGGTGCTGGAACTCGGGGTTGGGGAGGCTTAGGAAAGGTTTGGCATAAAAAGACGGCCCCTGTTTCCTTTATATACACCTCCGGTATTGAACGTCTCATTCTAGGCCGAAGAACATGCCTATTCCTAAGGAATCTTTCTCGCAGGACGGTTGGGTTATCCACGCTCGTATTGATGAAAATTTTGTAATAAGGGGACACGATCTCTACTTTGAAAAGACGTGCCAATGACAATCGCGTCTCGAAACATGGGCGAAAAATGGTTCGAAATTATGACTGGGCAAGCGTGACGTCACATTACTAAATTTAACAGCAAGTTGGACTCATGTGTTATTGTATTCTCTCTGCGGCTGTGTACGGTGTATGTTACAGGTCCGGACATGATCAATTCGTCCGAAGACTATTCAGGAGTTCAGAAGGAGGAACCCGCCTTGCAATGCCGAAGACAGCACTACGCATTGGATACCTTGTCATTGAAGCCAGGTTCAGGGGCTACTGAGGGAGTCCTGGACTAAGGGGTTCTCGGGCGTCCGGCCTGGTATCTATGGGTCGGACTGATGGGCTGTGAAGATATGAAGACCGAAGACTGTACCCATGTCTGGATGGGACTCTCCTTGGCGTGGAAGGCAAGCTTGGCGAACAACTATGAAGATTCCATCTTATGTAACCGACTATGTAACCCTAGATCCCCCCGGTGTCTACATAAACCGGAGGGTGTAGTCCGGAAAGGATATATATACTCAATACCGTAGTCATATAGGATAGACTTCTAGGGTTTAGCCATTACGATCTCATGGTAGATCAACTCTTCTAATACTCATATTCATCAAGATCAATCAAGCAGGAAGTAGGGTATTACCTCCATAGAGAGGGCCCGAACCTGGGTAAACATCGTGTCCCCTGTCTCCTATTTCCATCAACTTTAGACACACAGTTCGGGACCCCCTACCCGAGATCCGCCAGTTTTTACACCGATACGCGTGCCTTCCCTTTGCCTGTCTTCTAGGACTCACCGTTGGCCTTGACCTGCTCGAGGGTCGGATGAAGACATCGAGATGTAGTCGGGTTCCTGGTCGCATGGCTCCCGTTGTGGCCTATGCGCTGGCTGCCACGGAGGGGACTGCACCGTGGGGGTGGCCCCTTCCGCACGGCCAGCAACGTGGGCTGTAGACGTCTCCTGGGGAGGCCGTGGTGGGCCAGCTCGCTGTGATCCTCCCACCTCGGCAAAACCAATCAGGCTCTGAATGGTGTCTCTGCAATCATCCATCTGATCGGCTGCCGACGGAAATCTCAACAGCAGCTGGGCCCGTGCCATGGCCTCCAAAGCGGTGCTTGGCATGGATGACGACGTAGATCGTAACATCGGCCGGCTCCTGACGATGCCGGTAGTGGCTGCGCCATGTTCTCATCGTTGTGAGCCAGTAGCCTGGATGGCGTGGTGACGAGGTGGAGGCGCTTGAAGACCAGCAGCTCCGTTTGGCACATTGGCTGGGTCAGCTCTCTCTGTGGGTGGCGCATGCCCTACGGCCGCGCACATAGCGGGAGCGGCCAGAGAGTTGCGATTTGCCCCAGATC
Organism: Triticum urartu; assembly: GCF_003073215.2. NCBI lineage: Eukaryota > Viridiplantae > Streptophyta > Magnoliopsida > Poales > Poaceae > Triticum > Triticum urartu. The sequence goes on along the minus strand of NC_053022.1, from coordinate 149,919,406 downwards.
GAATGCCGCCGCGGTGGCTGTGCCCTTCGGCCGGGCGGAGAGGTGCAGACGGAATGATCTCTCCACCCATACCTCATGGAGCATGGCCCCTGGGATGCTATTGATGTTGTCCTTCTCCAGTGCCTCCTTCTCCTGATTCGTCCACAAGGGAAGTGGTGTCGGCGCCGCCTGCGCCGACCACGTCCCCCATAGTGTGCACAATCCCGTGCACCCCCATAGCCCCCGCGGCGTCTACGGTTGCATGCAATGGGGCCTCCGAGGTGGATGGGTGGGCGGCTGCAGCACCAGGCTTCTTCTTGGGCACCATGGATGATGTAGCTGTCAATGAAGAGAATGACAATGAAGATGACGCGATGCGTACGCTTCTCAGGTTCGCGCAAGCGCTTCCCCCTATATGGCACACCAAAGATGTCAGATTCAGGGATCCGTAGACCCTAGATAGATTCAAACTCTGGGGTGCATGCGAAGAACTCAACCTCCTCAGTTTGCCTACCCACCGATCTCACAGCCTAGCTCAATGAACAGGAACGAAACGAGACAAGGTAGTTTACCCAGGTTCGGGCCACCTTGCGATGTAAAACCCTTGTAACACCCACAATGCGGCTATATCTCCCACGTGTTGGGGCGCGACTTAGAGGCATAGCCGCATGGTAGTTTTGTCGCAGGAGGAGTAATCTTCACACAATCCCATGTACTGAATAAGAAAGGGATAAAGAGTTGGCTTACAATCGCCACTTCACATAATACATAAATAATTCATACATCATCCAAATACACTCAAATACCGACTACGGTCAAATCCGAACAAAAAGAAGATAAAGCCCAAATGCTAGATCCCCGATCGTCCCAACTAGGCTCCACTACTGATCATCAGGAAACGAAACATAGTAATGACCCAGATCCTTGTCGAACTCCCACTTGAGTTCGGTAGCATCACCTGCACTGGTATCCTCAGCACCTGCAACTATTTGGAAGTATCCGTGAGTCACAAGGACTCAACAATCTCACACCCGCGAGATCAAGACAATTTAAGCTTATGGGTAGGAGAAGGTAGTGAGGTGGAGCTGCGGCAAGAACTAAGCATATATGGATGCTAACATATGCAAATAAGAGCGACAAGAGAAGCAACACAATGGACAAGAAGCTAGAAGTGATCAAGAAATGATCCTGAAGCTACTTACGTTCAAGCATAACACAAGACCGTGTTCACTTCCCGGACTCCGCCGAAAAGAGACAATCAATGCTACACACGCGGTTGATGCATTGTAATTAAGTCAAGTGTCAAGTTCTCTACAACCGGATATTAACAAATTCCCATCTGCCACATAACCGTGGGCACGGCTCTCAAAAGTTTATACCCTATAGGGGTGTCCCAACTTAGCCCATCACAAGCTCTCACGGTCAACACAGGATATTCCTTCTCCTGGAAAGACCCGATCTGTCTCACAATCCCGGTTAAAAGACATTTCGACAATGGTAAAACAGGACCAGCAAGACCACCCGACTATGCCAACAAATCCCGATAGGAGCTGCACATATCTCGTTCTCAGGGCATACCAGATAAGCTAAGCATACAAGTACCAACATAACCCAAGTTGCCAACGGACGGTCCTGCACGGTGCTCTAGTTTGGACCAACACTCAGAGGAACACTAGCCCAGGGGGTAAAATAAGATGACCCTCGGGCTAGCGAAAACCCAAGGGAAAGGCTTAGGTGAGGCAAATGTAAAACCAAGGTTGGGCCTTGCTGGAGGAGTTTTATTCAAACCCGAGATCTAAGGATGGCACCGGAGATAAACGGAAGAGGAAGAGAAGAGGTAAAACTAAGTTGCTTCTTTGACAAATGAGTGAAACCAAAGAACCTAGCGAGGTTGAACAAATCGAAAGAAAGAATATAATGGAGATGAACAGGATTGCGAACACTCCGTCAGATAAGAGGAACATGGGATACAACAAGAACCCAGAGGTTAAGTGACATGGTAGATATCGAAACCACTCCGATTAAAACAAGATAGAGAAGGAATAAGAATGATATAATTTGGACAGCACTCTGATAGAAAAGAGAAGGAAAACTTGATAAGATGAAAAGAACTTGAAAGGAGAACACCACACTCTGGCTAAATGGATAAGCACGAAAGGAACACAATCCTCACAATTCTAGATGATGAGTGAAGAGAGCAACAGCGCAATGCCTCCGGAAGAAAGAATAGAAGATAGATCATTGGAAAGAAAGAAATACAAGAAAATGATAACTTCTACCACCGATGAATTTGAAAGCATCCTTAGAAAGAAGGAATTAAACGGAGTTATTGGATTAACAACAATGAAAGGATAAGCTTGTAGTGGGCTTATCGATAACTTCTCAAGATTGAGGCAAAATTCTGCCACTAACGGAAAGCAATAGATTGGATTGATATCAACAAGGAGACGGGAAACTTATTTCACCAGGAAGATAAATGAAGAAGTTGGTCATTTATGAGCACCATAGATAGCAACAATCCTTAGGGAAGGCTTTAGGTGAAATATAACCCAAGATAATTCCAATGAAGAGATTGATGGGTTGCAAATGATCTCCTGAACAAAGAGAAAAAGATGGGTTTAAGATATCTCATTCTTAACAACTTGTGAATCATGAAACACGGAAGGAAATTGTCAAGAATGACATAACACCACCTCAAAAGATAAGGTAGAAAGAATTGCCTTTCGGAATGCAAGATGAAGAATTTTTGAGCTCCTCAAAACAAAACACGTGTTGAGCACCATGTTTAATTTTGAGTATAGCTTGGCGGATCAAAACTTCGAGAGAAATCTTGAAGAACAAATGAAGAATGAAAGGAATCCTTGACGAACCACCATGTGGAACCTCCATGAAGAACTCCGGCAATAAAAGGATGATAGAAAGAAAGAGAAGTTGAAAACACAAGGTGAATCCTTGCAATGATTTAGATGAATCTTCGTGGTGATATAATTGAGAGATCTTGGAACTCCAGGAAAGTATGAAGCACTTGAACTGAGAATTTACTCATCGTCAACAAACTCCGCAAGAATGAATCCATCACTTGGATGAAGCAAGAATAAGAATTATGTTATGCGTATCCTTCACCAATTTAAATTGATGACAAGCAACGGATTTGGCATACTACTTATTCTCGTAGAAATAATTAAGATAGATATGGCGCAAACTTGGGAAGGTATTGATGGAACCACCCTGTGGGGTTTGGAAACAATGAATGAATTAATATGATAACGAAGGAAAAGAAATCTTGAATGAACCACCGTAAGAATTGAAAATGAACAAAGAAAAGGATAATGAAACACCGGGAAGAATTAGAAACGAATCAAAATACTTGAGGGAATTTGATACAAGAGAACGAAGAGATCGCGAGCTGATTAGAGAATACTTTAATGATGCACCGGTAAGATTTGGAGAATGATAGCTACACGCTGAGAATGAATAATTCTGAGATGATGGGCTACGGAGAATCAAACTGAAAAGACTTCTGAATTGCTCCGGATGGGTGAAAAGAATTCTCACAGTGGAATATAATTTTGAGAGGATGGCATCAAGCTTGATCTACGAATCTTTGAGAGAATGGATAAAATTTGAAGGAGAATCTCTTCTTCGGTCTTCAAAATTCGAGAATGGCGATGAGAAAAAGCACCATGAATTGTTGAGACACTCTGAAATAATGAAGAATAGAAAGATTGAGCCAACGAGGAAAAGAATTTGAAAGATCCTAGAGAAAGACATATGACTGATGACAATTCATTCTTACGTCAAACTTTGCAATGAATTTGAAAATAACTCCGAAAATAATTAGAAGAGTCAAGTAAGATCCTGGAAAAAGACATGTGGGTTAGGGCCCACTCAAGAGAAACACCGTTGAACGATTTCTTAGGAAGAGATAATGCACTGGTTGATTTGAACGTCTTGAATGAGGTAACAACCTCGAAATAGCTTGGAAGGAATAAGAATGGAAAACTTGAATCTTCTGGGATATTGTCAGCACTCCTGAACAAATGAATGGCGAGAAGTGGATGATTAAGAGGTGCACCGGCATGAGAAAACATGTGAAACAAGGAAAGGAATGTGATCAACACTGAAGGCTTGAATTTAGTCCACCGGGGAAGAAAAGAGGACGAAGAAGGAAAGAATGATGAACTTGTAGCTCGTGAGCATCTGCATGAGAAATCACCGGTTAAGAACATTGAAGGAAAGGAATGAAGACTCTTCACATGAATAAAATTGATACTTGATTAAGATATCTGATTCCTTGAATAAAAGGGTGGGAGGGCGGAAAAAACAAAGACAACGTGGGACGGATGGAACAAACACCGTTGAGAAAACTTAGAATTGATCTTGCGGATGTTGAAAATGTTCGGATCCACTTGAAGAGAAGCACTCCGGTTGGAAAGAATTGAAAAGACAACCTTGATGATCAAGAAGGATTAGCATCCACATAGAAATATGCTTAGGGAAGGTATGGAATCAACACTTGACATTGAAGCAACTCGAATACCACAACTCAAAAACAAAACAAAGGATTTGGCTTGCAGAATAAGCCGGAACAAATACATATGATAGAGATTTACCCAATCCCATATCATGCATCTGTCGGGAAGATATTTTAGGAGCTACTTGAATTCCCACCAATAAAACTCCCGAAACTTTCTGGTTATGCAATCAGGTGTTGGGGATACAGGGGAAGCATAATATCTCACCCAAACTAACAATCCCTACATCCAGCTGTATCCATCCTTCAACACATAACCAAGAAACCTTCGGAAATTGTGTACCTCAACCTTCGAAAAGCATCTGTTATACGAGTTATGGCAATACTCCCGAACTCCTGCCCCAGTACTGGGTGGCGTCGAGGTTATCTCACCAACAACTGCATAAAGAGATTTTCGATGTCGGGGAACTCATGTATTCCGGAACTGCAACGATAAAATTGTGGCGACAACACCTCGGAGCTCAACTCCCCGGGACACTGCCACAACCCCTAAATGTCAGGAGGCACCAAGAACAATGTTCTCGTCACAAGACTATCGGAACGATTCCAAGATTCCCGCGTGATCCTAAATTTTTTTAGTGAAATTTGAGGAGAGGAAAGTCAAAACTTCTACGTTAGGAGGCCTCACTAGAGTGACGAAGGGACTGAGGAGTAAAAAGAATCCTACTCTCCGATATATATAATCCTAAGTCTCAAAACAGTTTGTTCTAGACTAAACAACGTCAGCAATTCGATCAAGCAGGGGGCTCCTATGTCGGGGATGGCTCTGATTACCAACTTGTAACACCCACAATGCGGCTATATCTCCCACGTGTCGAGGCACGACTTAGAGGCATAGTCGCATGGTAGTTTTGTCGCAAGAGGAGTAATCTTCACACAATCCCATGTACTGAATAAGAAAGGGATAACGAGTTGGCTTACAACCGCCACTTCACCCAATACATAAATAATTCATACATCATCCAAATACACTCGAAGACCGACTACGGTCAAATCCGAATAAAAGGGAAGATAAACCCCAAATACTAGATCCCCGATCATCCCAACTAAGCTCCACTACTGATCATCAGGAAACGAAACATAGTAATGACCCAGATCCTCGTCGAACTCCCACTTGAGTTCGGTAGGATCACCTGCACTGGTATCCTCGGCACCAGCAACTGTTTGGAAGTGTCCGTGAGTCACGAGACTCAGTAATCTCACACCCGCGAGATCAAGACTATTTAAGCTTATGGGTAGGAGAAGGTAGTGAGGTGGAGCTGCAGCAAGCACTAAGCATATATGGAGGCTAACATACGCAAATAAGAGCGACAAGAGAAGCAACGTAACGGACGAGAAGCTAGAAGTGATCAAGAAGTGATCTTGAAGCTACTTACGTTCAAGCATAACACAAGATCGTGTTCACTTCCCAGGCTCCACCGAAAAGAGACCATCACGGCTACACACGTGGTTGATGCATTTTAATTAAGTCAAGTGTCCAGTTCTCTACAATCAGATATTAACAAATTCCCATCTGCCACATAACCGCGGGCACGGCTCTCAAAAGTTTATAACCTGCAGTGGTTTCCTAACTTAGCCGATCACAAGCTCTCACGGTCAACGAAGGATATTCCTTCCCCCGGAAAGACCCGATCAGCCTCAGAATCCCGGTTACAAGACATTTCGACAATGGTAAAACAGGACCAGCAAGACCACCCGACTATGCCAACAAATCCCGATAGGAGCTGCACATATCTCGTTCTCAGGGCATACCAGATAAGCTAAGCATACAAGTACCAACATAACCCAAGTTGCCAACGGACGGTCCTGCATGGTGCTCTAGTTTGGACCAATACTCAGAGGAACACTGGCCCAGGGGGTAAAATAAGATGACCCTCGGGCTGGCGAAAACCCAAGGGAAAGGCTTAGGTGAGGCAAATGTAAAACCAAGGTTGGGCCTTGCTGGAGGAGTTTTATTCAAAGCGAACTGTCAAGGGGTTCCCATAACACCCAACCGCGTAAGGAACGCAAAATCAAGGAACATAACACTGACATGATGGAAACTAGGGCTGCAAGTGGAACAAAACACCGGGCATAACGCCGAGCCTTCCACCCTTTACCAATTATATAGATGCATTAATTAAATAAGAGATATTGTGATATCCCAACATATCCATGTTCCAACATGGAACAAACTTCAACTTCACTTGCAACTAGCAACGCTATAAGAGGGGCTGAGCAAAAGCGGTAACATAGCCAAACAACGATTTGCTAGGAAGGTGGGTTAGAGGCTTGACATGGCAATATGGGAGGCATGATAAACAAATGGTAGGTAGCACAACATAGCAGTAGATAGAACAACAAGCAAGCAAAGATGGAAGTGATTTCGAGGGTATGGTCATCTTGCCTGAGATACCGCTAGGAAGAAAAATGAGTCCAAGAAGTAGACGACCCAACATAGTCGAACGAACCCTCACAACTCCCAGAACAAAACCAAAGCTAACGAGAGAAGCAAACCGGAAATAAGCAAGCAACATAGTAAACAACCATCACATAAACATGGCATGATGCGTATGATGCATGTCCGATTTAAAGAGGCATGGCAATTTGGGAAGTGCACAAACAAAACTACAAATTAAGTGGAGCTCAATATGCAACGAGTTGTGTATTGATGAAACACCACATCAATTATTTAGTTCTCTCTCGTTTATGTACCCAACAATATTAAATGTTGTGAAACATGGCAAGAAGTGGGGCATAAGTAAACTACACATTTTAGGCAATTTTAAATGAGCCCGGAAACAACAACAACAATTCCAGGAAATCCTCATAATCATATTTCGAATTAGCTACTGTTCTTCCCTAAAGATAATTTTAGAGTTATTAAACATGCAATGTAAGTACCCCATGTTAATCTATGCATTTTTCTGCCCCCATTTACATATAAAGTTTATTTAAAATGGAGCTACGGTTACTTAGCTATGAAATAAATCATTTTAACATGGCAATTAAGCAAAATACATGCAAACATCATTTTAAACATTTTAACATGGATGAAAGTTGGAAATTATGAAACTAGATAAAATTCTAAGCATTTTACATATATAAATTATTTACAAATGATGCACGATTTGTGAGATATTAAATATATGAAGTGCAAGGGCTTTTTCGCAAAAAATAGGTAAATCCTGGAAAAGGCGCTAAATCGCATAACAGTAAAAAAACAGGAACTAGGCTGGATCCGCAACTGGGGCAACAGAGCAGGGGAGGCTGGAGGGGGCTGCTCACCCATGGGCCTGGCCCGGTCGGTGGAGGAGGCAGGCGGCCATGGCGCCGGATGCGGCCCACGCGGCCGACGCGCCTGTCGTCGTACTCCTCCTCGATACAGAGGGGATCGAGGGAAGGTAGGGCGGCACGGCCTTTGGGAACCGGCGAGGCGAGGGGCATGGCGGCATGCGGCGAGGTCAGGGACGGGTGGATCCTGGGCAGGGTCACCGGATCCGAGCGATGGCGCGAGGCACAGAGCACGGGGGCGCGCAGGACGCCGGCGGCGCGAGCTTCGAGCCTGGGCGGCCATGGATGATCCCTGTGAGGGAGACAGAGAGGGTGTGAGGGAGAGAGCGGGGAAAGGGAAGGGAGCGAGGGCGGCGAAGCGCTCGCATGAGAGGTCACCGGCGGCGGTTCCGGCCTGTGGCGCGGGAGCAGCGAGGCTCTGGTGGCGGGGTTGAGCGCGGGCTACGGCGGTGCACTCGGGGGCGGGATCTCAGTGGCGGTGACGTTGCGCGGGTTCGCTCGGGCCTCAGATGGGCTTGGGCGGGCCTCACGCGGGCTTGGCGGACCTACGGCGCTGGAGGCTGGTGGGGGAAGACGTGGCGGCATCCGGTTGGCCGCGGGCGTCGGCTGCGGTGGCGCGGCCACTGGTGGTGCGCCACTTGGCGCCAGAGGGCTGGCCGGGCACGGATTCCATGGAGGGGGGCGGCGGCTGCAGGTAGGAGGTGGCTGGCGGCGCGGAAATTGAGGAGGGGGTTGGTAGGGGGCCAAAAATGGCACGGGATGCGTCTATATATAGAAAGGGGGCTAGGGTTAGGGGTTTTTCTCTGTTTCAGAGCCGTTCTATTGCCATCGGACGGTCCGGAGCGGAGGGTGGTTAGGTTGGTCCTAGTGGGCTGTGTAGATGGGTTGGGCTGAGAAGAGAGAGAGAATGGCTGCCCGGCAACAGTTTCCAGAGACCGAAAACGTCCGATGAATGCCCGGCTATAATGCCGCTATATGTTTAACGATTGGGCTATCAAACGAGCTCCGAATGCGACGAAACTTGGCAGGCGGCCTAGTGACAACATAACAACACCGCATGCCAACTTTCAACCCATTCCGAGAAGATTTTCCGGCCACTTATAAAAATACTATTTTGGACATGCCAGGGGCGCGTGCGAGTGTGGTTGGGCTCAGAACGGACAACAGACAGAACTGGGGGAACCCGGACGGATGCAAGTTTTGGAAACATGCAGATGCAATCCGGATGATGACCTGGCAAGATGCAACACGCAAGCGAATGACAAGGCAACAATAGCGAATAACTGGGAGACACCTGGCGCATTGGTCTCGGGAAGTGACAACCCTACTCCTGCTTTCTGGTGGATTAGTCTCGAGGTGGGCTGAGGATGAACTAGTATAGTGAAAGACCAACCTCAGGAGGCGAGTTCTTGTGTGGGAGTGAAGTGGTGAGGGAGGAGTGGATCTGATCCTGACGAAAGGTGGTCTTCGCCTGCAAAGCTTCTAGTCATGACGCCGTGGTGGGATCAATGATGACCTCCATCTTGCCGTCCTAGTGGTCCTGGTCTTGTTGCATGAGAATGGAAAACTTTGTCTGATTCCTCGAGATTATGCACTTGTGCTTGCCTCCTTAGTACAAAAGAGTAAACTGTTGTACTACGCCTGCTGGCGCCCTCCTATCGTCATGGCTTGTGCCATCCGAACCTCGCGAGGTGGAGGCTTGCATAGAGATCTCTGCTCCTCAGGAGCCAGCCTGAGGAGGCCGCTCCTGCTGGAGGTCTTGGTGTCATCCACCTCGTGAGGCTTGGCCCCTCGCGAGGGTCTTGTGTTGTTGATGCTGAAGGTCGGCCGTACCAGGCCGTCGATGGAGCCACGGGTCGCAGGCAGGCAAGTCTAGGTACCCCCATTCCTAGAACGCTGACAGTAGCCCCGGGCCCAAGGCGCACTCGGACTTGGCTTCGAGGCGAAGCAAAAGGGCAAGGGCAGAGCGCAGTGGGTCGTAACCGCCTGCGGCCTCAGTCGACGTGTGGCGATTGATGGGACGTGGGCGTCTCCGCTTCCCCATGCAGCCTCGGCAACCGTTCGACTTGACTAGAGCATGCTGCATGCAGAAAGATCATCATTACCGAGGATCGTGGGCGCTGGCGGTTGGCCTCCCTCTCGCTATAAATGGGGAGATGGGCGAAGCCCCCCTTGATCATCTCCATCTTCTTGCTGCCTGCTTCCTCTTCTCATTCCTTGTCTCGTCGTCTCGCTGAAGTGTTCATGGTGCCGACGAGGAAGTTCTCCGTTGCAGAGAAGGGGAAGGCCCCCAAGGAGGAACCGGTTTCGCCGCCTCTCGAGAGAAGCCGCGGACGTCCCCGCAAGTATGCCGCGAACCCGGCGGTGGGCTCTCAGGGGCGCCGACGCATTCCTCCAAGAGCGGGCACTGCCTCCGGTGGCTGAGGCCGTGCCTCTTCTTGCGGCGGGAGATGCCGAGGATGAGGTAGCTCCTACGATGGGGGAAGGCACGCTATGGTCGCCCAGCCTCCTTCGCCGCGTTTCCACTTGGCGGACACGTTCTCGGAGTTCGCTGTGTGGTCGGAGAGGCCCGCTAGTACCTGGCTCTCGCTCCCGCACTTCTTTGCGGGTGCTCTTTTCAACCGCGGCACTTGATGGCCTCTGGCTGTAGACTGATGGCTGCTGCAGTAGAGCCTCGTGGGTGGGGGTCGAAGTCACTGCCGCGGGCAACGTGTCCTTGACCCGGGGTTTGCAGGCGTTCGCCCACGCGCGGGGCCTGAATGGGAGGTGCACCCTACACTTCAAGTACGACGGCCTCACAACCCTCTATATTAGGGTGTTTGGGGATACGGCCACCGCGTGGGGTGCTGCCCCGAGGATGGCAGCAACGATGATGAGCTTGGCCTTGGCGAAGGCCGCGATGACAACGAGGGTGAGCTTGTTGTTGGCGACAGCCGCGGCACCTCCAGCAGCGGCGGCTCCCCCTCTATCGAGAGCACCAGCAGCGATGGCTACGACAAACCACCATGCCGCTGGACTTGGATCGAGGGAAGCGAGAGGAAGGCTCTGACTGAACTTTGGGCGCTGCTGGAGGCTGGCCTCGGGAGCTGCTGTGGTCACGTGGCCTGCTTTTGTTTTTCCTTTCCTTTCTCCTGCATTTGAAAAAAGGTAGAGGTCCCAGCTAGGGTGTGTAATGAACGGCAGCGCTTGTGCCACTATGTTATGTTTGCTACTTTGATGTTGTGCCATGATACTTGTGTTTCCACTAGGTGCGGTCAGGGTAACTTAGCTCGATGTGCTTGTGGTAGTCACCCATGTTGCTAGGGTGCACCTTGCCTGCTGTATCCCCCGAGGGCTTCCTTCCCGACGACTGAGGAGCCGCCGATCCTTAGGATATGTTGTATGGCTATAGAGTTTCTCTCTTTTTTAGAAGGCCTCGCAGGGCACCTCGTCCTTGTCGGATTGCGGGTTCCGGCTAACCCTTGAGGTTCGAACTCTGGGGTGCACACAAAGAACACTCTCTCCCTAGTTCGCTCGCTCAACGATCTCATGGCCTAGCTCGACGAGCCATAGGAACAAGAGACACAAGGGTTTATACTAGTTCGGGCCACCTTGCGGTGTAATACCCTACTCCAGTGTGGTGTTGGTGGATTGTCTCACGGGCTACGGATGAACTAGTACCATGCATGAACAGCCTTAGGAGGAGAGGTGTTCTTGAGCTCGGCGAGCTGATGGATGCGAGATGGAATGGATCTGATCCAGGATGAGTCCATCCCTCCCTATGGTGGTGGCTAGTCCTATTTATAGAGGCCCTGGTCCTCTTCCCAAATGTTAGGCAGGAAGGGATCCCACAACGGCCAAGTTCGAAGGGAGACAACTAGTACAAGCTGTCCTGACAAAAGGTGGTCTTCGCCTGGCAAAGGCTCTGGTGGTGATGCTATTGTGGCCTCCATGGTGACCTCCGTCCTGCCATCCTGCTAGTCTTGGTCTTGTTGCACCGATATGGAAACCTTTTCCTGATGCCTCAGGACACCTAGCTGCGCCTGCCTCTTTAGCATGAAAGAGGAAACTGGTGCACTGCACCCGCTGGCACCCGCCTGGCCTTGGTCATCATGTCTCATGGCACGTGAACCTCGTGAGGTTCCCCTTGCATACAGATCTCCGCTCCTCGGGAGCCAGCCTAGTGAGGCTGCTCCCGGGGAGGTCTTGGTGTCGTCCGCCTCGCGAGGCTTGACCCCTCGCAAGGGTCTTGAGTGGTTGTTGGTGCACATGGGCTGTACCAGGCCGCTGGTGGATCCACACACTAGCCCGCAGGTAGGCAAGTCTGGGCACCCCCGGTCCCAAAACACCGATAGTAGCCCCCGGGCCCAAGGCGCGCTCGAGCTTGGCTTCAAGGCAAAGCCAAAGGGGCAAGTGCGGAGCACCATGGGCCCCAACCTCCTGCAGCCGTAATTGATGTGTGGCGATTGATGGGACGTGAGCGTCTCCATTTCCCCATGCTGTCTCGACAACCGTTCAACTTGACGAGACCTAACTACATGCAGAAGAAAGACCATCATTATCCGTGATCATGGAGGCTGGCGGTTAGTCTCCCTCTAGCCATAAACGAGGAGAGGGGTGGAGCCCCCATTGCTCATCTCCTCCTCCACTTCGCCTGCTTCTTCTTCTTCCTCTTTGCTCCATCGTCTTGCTGCGACACCCATGGCGCCGATGAAGAGGTTCTCGACCGCGGAGAAAGGGAAGGCACACTAGGAGCGGCCCTGCTCACCACCACCCAAGAGGGGGCGTGGCTGCCCCCGCAAGCATGATGTGACCCCTGTCATGGCCCCTTGAGGACGCGGATGTACTCCTTCGGGGACAGGCGTGGTCCTCGGCGGCCGCAGCGGTACCCCCTCCGGCGGTGGAGGCCGCTCCGGGCGGAGCAGCCCTTGCGCCGAGGGGAGGCGCGCTATCATAGCCCGGCCTCCTCGGCCGCGCTTACATTCAACGGAGGTGCTCCGGAGTTCATCGTGTGGTCGGAGGAGTCGGTCGGCAGTTCTCGATGGCTTTGGGCTGCAAGCTGACGGTTGCTGCAGCAAGGCCTCTTGGGCCACGGTGGAGGTCTCCGCCGTAGGCAACATGGTCCTGGCTTACGACTGGCAGATGTTCGCCCACGGGCGCGGCCTGAGCAGGAGGTGCACCCTCCACTTCAAGTACGACGGCATCGCGGCCCTCTACGTGAGGGTCTTTGGGGAAGATGGCTGTCGTGCAAGGTGCTACCCCGAGGACAGTTGTGGCAACGACGAGTCGGGCCTTGACAATGGTCGCAACGATGCCGGGGGCGAGTTCGCCCTTGGCGACGTCCGTGGCTTGTCTGGCGGAGGCAGCTCCTCCTCCAACGAAAGCTCCAACAGCGGTGGCTACGACCAGCCGCCACATCGCCGGGCTCGGTATGAGGACGGTGGTGGGTCATCCCGCCGCCGCGCTCCGATGAAGCGCGAGGAGGACTCTGGCTGAGTACGGGGGGCGTCGGGAGCCGACCCTCGGGAGCCGCTGCGAGTGCGCCCGCCGCTTTTGCTCGTCCTTTCCCTTCTTCCTGCAGTCCAAGAAACAAGTATGGGCCCATGCGAGGGCGTGTAATGAACCGTAATATTCATGCCACTTGTGTTATGTTTATTGTTCTTGTGTTGTGTTATGGCATTCGTGCTTCATGTAGACATAGAGGGATAACTTAGCTGGATGCACCCGGGGTAGTTTCCTGTCTTGTGAGGGCATGCCCTCTGCCATCTGGTGAGCACTCCTTGTTGCTGGCTCGGGAGCCGTTGACCTCGGGAGGCGTCACAAAGCTGCAGAATTTGTTAGGACATCCGTCGGGTGCCTTATCCTTCCTTGTGCGAGGCCTCGAGCATGGGCTAATCATGGCCTAGCACACCACGTCATGGTACCTGTGGGGCACGGACTTAGAGGGGTGTGCCAATCACGAGCTCAACCGAGGGTGCCTCGTGAAGGTTAGGGGAGGCGAAGCTCTGGAGCGACAGGGCTTTGGTGAGGTGTGTCCGTGGCTTAGGCTAGCCCAGCGCATGCACACACCCGCCCAGCCCCAACGTGAGGCACGCGAGGGAGAGCGTCGGGCAACTGCTGTCCTCCCTGGCGCGAGACAAAGAACCGAGCAAAGATGTAGAGAAAAGAAAGGACTCAGCCGAGCAATCAAGAATCACCAGAACTTAAAATGTCAATAAAAGGCTGCAAACCAACTATAGAAAGCAAATGAGCAGCCACGTCTAGCACCTAGTCTAGTCTTCTCACCTGTGTGGAGCTAAGTGATGCCACTAGGACGTGGGAGGGAGCCCCCGAGGACCGAGGGCGGAACTTCGGAGACTCCCGGGCGTGTATAGCCCCACTCATTATTACATGAGAGTGTCATGGGTGGAGACCTTCACAGGCACTGGGCCTTGCTTCATGGGTAGAACTTCCAGAGGTGTTGGATGTTCCATGCGTTCTGGATGGGGATCCCGTCCTGCGTCTCCAGGCGCACAGCGCTAGGCCTGGAGACACGGGCAATCCTAAATGGTAACTCCCACATGGGTGAGAGCTTATGCAGCCCTTCCCTGGAGAGCACCCGCCTCAGGACGAGATCGCGCACCTCGAGCGTCCTGGAGCGGATGCTACGGCAATGATACCACTGCAACGCCTGCTGTACCTTGCCGCACGGAGCGAGGCTTAGTGGCGGCGTTCCTCCCCCAGCATGAGGTCCATCCCTCGCATGGCTTCCTGATGTGCCTCGTCGAACACCAGGACCTACACGAAGCGATGCCTGACCTCGTGAGGGAGAACCGCTTTGGCTCTGTAGACGAGGAAGAACGGAGTCTCGCCTGTCGGCTTAGTGGCGGTGGTGCGGATGGGCCAAAGCACGGACTGGAGCTCATCGTACCAGTCCCTACTGCGGGCCTCGAGCTTCTTTTTGAAGGTCCTTGTCTTGAGGACCCTCAGGACCTCCGCGTCAGCATGCTCGGCTAGGTCGTTGCTTCTGGGGTGTGCTACTGAGGCGTAGCATATCTGCGTTCCAAGATTAGCACAATATATTTTGAAGAGATTGCTAGTGAACTGTGAGCCATTGTCGGTGATGATACGGTTAGGGACCCCGAAACAACTCCCCAGTCCCTTGATGAACCTGACCGCTGAGCCGGCTAGGATGGTGCAGACGGTTTCCACCACTGCCCATTTGCTGAAGTTGTCGATGGCGACGTAGAGGAGCGGTAGTTGCCGCAGGTGCCGCAGGTGACGGGGAGGCAAATCTGCCCTAGGGGGCAGGTGGAACCCACTCCAGAGAAAGGCCTGGTGTGACGGAGCTGGCCCACCGGCACATGCAGCAAGCTGAAGGCTTCCACGGACAGCACGTTGAGGCCGGCTCCTCCGTCGTTGAGGGTCTTGGTAAACGCTACGTTGTAAATGGTGGGTGAGCAGAGCATCGGGAGCGCGCCGATAGTTGTCGCACACTTGAGTTGGTCAAAGGAGCTGAAGGTAATGGTGCACTTGGACCACCTGAGCGGGCGCGCGGTCTCGAGCCTGGGGAGCGCTGCATTCACCTTGCGAGCAAATTGCTTGAAGATACGCTGAGAGGCTGGGGCCTGAGCACCACCCAAGATGCATGCAATGGCGCGAGGCTCCTAGAATCCTCCAGCCGCTCGTCCTAATGATAGTCATCGTTCCTTCTTGGTGGTGGCGGCAGCGGAGGAAGGCCAGTGTTGCCCCGAGGGCGGTCCTCACGAGGATGGTCTCTCCAGGCGCCCTCGCGAGGCTGGTCCTGCTAGCGGTCCTCACGAGGCCGGTTGCGCCCACTCCTAACGGGGGCCTCTGTCGTCCCAGCATCCTCCACTTCGTCCTCCTCCTCGACAGTAACCTCGGTCGCTGCGCTCATGCGTCGGCCGAAGCGCCCATCGCAGATGGCCCTGAGCTCTTGATAGTCGTTAGTGTTGTGGTTGTGCACGTTGTGGAAGGCGCAGCATAGGCTGTTGTCCTTGGATGACTCAGGATGGTCAAAGTCGTGCTTCATCTCCGGCTCCACCACGAGCACAACAGCCCCCTTGCACTTCACATCATTGGTCTTGGCCTTCTTGTCTTCTGGGTCAGCTACTGGAAGCTCTTGGAGGGAGAGGCATCCCTCCTTAGCCCTTGCGCACTTGGTCGCCATGTTGAACATCTCCAGAGCTGTGCACAGGTCTTCGTGTATGGCGAAATCCTACTTCATGTTGACATCGCGGACGCCATCGGAGAATGGTAAAATGATGGCCTCGTCCGTCACCTTGGGAATCTTGTGGTGAACGCAGTTGAAACGCTGGATGTACTTCTGCAAGGTCTCCCTTGGCTGCTTCTTGATGCGCCATAGGTCACCAGCGGCAGGCGGCCGGTCGCGGGTGCCTTGGAAGTTGGCGATGAAGCGCTCACACATCTTGCCCGAGGAGGAGATCAATGCCACAGGCAGGTTTAGGAGCCAGGAGAGCGCACCGTCCTTGAGAGCCATGGGAAACCAGTTCGCCATGACCTTCTCGTTGCCGTTGGCTGCCTCAATGCTCAGCTCGTAGAGCTGCAAGAACTCAGCAGGGTCGGGGGTGCCGTCGTAGCGTGGAGGCAGGTCGGGCTTGAACTTGCCGGGCCAGATGATGCTGCGCAGCTCAGGGGTGAAGGCGCGGCAACCTGCCGTGGTCACTGGAGCCCGCCGTGGAGGCGGGGCCCGGTCTTGGTACCCGTGCGCCGCTGCCACAGGCTGCGCGCGATCCTGACGTGGTGGTGCAGGGTGCGTAGGAGAGTCTTCTTGTAGTCGAGGGATCTCTTGGCAGCTTCCTTCTTCGTGCGTGGGCGTCCTGCGCGGCGGGTCGCGCCGCGGGGCCACGCATATCAAGGGAACGGTGGCGTCTTGATGTGGAGGTGGTGGAGGAGCTCCATGGGCTACATCTCCCGCAGTTGGAGGTGGGCGAGGCAGCGAGAGAGACGGTGCGGGAGAGCCCCCGGCGGCGCTGACGAGCTCAGCGATGTGGTCCAGCCGTCTTCGTAGAGGTTGTCGATCGGCCGGTAACGTAGGAGCTCATGTGCCAAGAGCAGTGTGGCCTGCGCGTCCATGGGTGCGCGACGAGCGTGGGACGACGAGCCGACCAGAGCCAGCGACAGGGTGGCGGTGCATCCATCCCGCCGCACCGAGGGGTGCTGCGACGAGGCTTACTGGTCGTTTTCCGCTGGGCCGGTAGTGGTGTTGCAGCAGGTGATGGAGAACGGCGGGGAGGTCCACCAACCGGCACCGTCTGAGCGACATGAGCGGCAAGGGAGGCCCGGCGCTCAGCATGGGCTGGGCGAGCGTCGGCCATGGATGCGGTGGAGCAGGGGTACATCGATCGACAGAAGAAAGGCTTCAGCGCAGCCCTACCTGGCACGCCAAATTTCGGATTGCGGGTTCTGGCTAACCCTTGAGGTTCAAACTCTAGGGTGCGCACGAAGAACGCTCTCTCCCTAGCTCGATGAACCCTGGGAACAAGAGATACAAGGGTTTATACTGGTTCCGGCCACATTGCTGTGTAATACCCTACTGCAGTGTGGTGTTGGTGGATTGCCTCACGGGCTACGGATGAACTAGTACCATGGATGAACAGCCTTAGGAGGAGAGGGGTTCTTGAGCTCGGCGAGCTGATGAATGCGAGATGGAATGGATCTGATCTAGGATGAGTCCATCCCTCCATATGGTGGTGGCTAGTCTTATTTATAGAGGCCCTGGTCCTCTTCCCAAACGTTAGGCGGGAAGGGATCCCACAACGGCCAAGCTTGAAGGGAGACAACTAGTACAAGTTGTCCTCACAAAAGGTGGTCTTGGCCTGCCAAAGGCTCTGGTGGTGACGGTGTTGTGGGCTCCGTGGTGACCTCCGTCCTACCATCCTGCTGGTCTTGGTCTTGTTGCACCGATATGGAAACCTTTGCCTGATGCCTCGGGACTCCTTTCCTACGCCTGCCTCTTTAGCACGAAAGAGGAAACCGGTGCATTGCGCCCGCTGGAGCCCGCCTGGCCTTGGTCGCCATGGCTCACGTCACGTGAACCTCGCGAGGTGCCCCTTGCATAGAGAACTCCGCTCCTCGGGAGCCAGCCTAATGAGGCTGCTCCCGGGGAGGTCTTAGTGTCGTCTGCCTCGCGAGGCTTCGCCCCTCGGGAGGGTATTGAGTGGTTGCTACTGAAGATGGGTTGTACTAGGCTACTGCTCGAGCCATGCACAAGCCCGCAGGAAGGGAAGTCTGGGCACCCCCGGTCCCAGAACACCGACAGTCCTACCTCGCGCGAGCCCCCGAGCATGGGTTGGTTGTGGCTGGTACACTGCGTCGTGCTACCCGAATGCATGGACTTAAGGGGGTGCGCATGCCCACGAGCTAATTCAAGAGCGTCTCGCAAGAATTAAGGATGCTGGAGCCCTGGGGCAGCAAGGCTTTGGCGAGGTGTGGCTGTGGGCGAGCCCAGCTACGCATCTGCCTAGCCCCCACACGCGAGACGTGCGAGGAGGAGCGACGGGCAACTGCCACTCTTCCTGGCAAGACGAAAGGCAGACAAGCAAGAGAGAAAATTCCAAATCTGGTGAATGGAAGACGCAAAAACTCCAAATTCATTCAAGAAGTCAAAAACCAGCTACAGAAAGCAAGCAAAGAATGGCCGCGTCCAGCACCTAGGCTATTCTTCATGTCTTCCCACCAGTCCGGAGCATGGGGTCTCCATTAGGACGTGGGTAGGAGCCCCCGTGAGGCCCAGGGGTGACCTCAGGAGACTCCGGGGCATGTACAACCCCAACTTATTATTACCTGAGAGTGTCACGAGCGGAGAACTTCACAGGCATGGGGCCTTGCTTCATGGGTAGTACTTCCGGAGGTGCTGGATGTTCCAGGCGTTCTGGATGGGGATACCGTCCTGCATCTCCAGGCGCGGGATGCCAGGCCTAGAGACACGGGCAATCCTGAACGGGCCCCCACACATGGGCGAGAGATTATGCAGCCCTTCCTTGGAGAGGACGTGCCTCTGGACGAGATCACCCACTTCGAGCGTCCTGGTGCGGAAGCTGCAACAGTGGTACCACTGCAGCGCCTGCTGGTACCTCGCAACTCGGAGTGATGCCTGGCGGTGGCGTTCCTCCCCCAGCACAAGGTCCATCCCCACGTGGCATCATGGCGTGCCTTGTCAAACGCCAAGACCCGCATGGAGCGATGCCTGACCTCATGAGGGAGACCCGGTTCAACTCTGTAGACGAGGAAGAACGAAGTCTCACCCATCGGCTTTGTCGCCGTGGTGCAGATGGACTACGGCAAGGACTAGAGCGCGTCAAGCCAGCCCTTCCCGCAGGCCTCGAGCTTCTTCTTGAAGGTTCTTGCCTTGAGGCCCCTCAGGACCTCGTCATTAGCGCACTTGGCCTGGCCACTGCTCCTGGTGTGTGCCACCAAAGCGTAGCATATCTGCGTTCCAAGATTAGCACAATATGTTTTGAAAAGGTTGCTGGTGAACTGCGAGCCATTGTCGGAGATGATGTGATTGGGAACCCCGAATCGGCTCAAGAGGACCTTGATGAACTTGATGGCCGAGCCTGCCGGGATGGCGCGGACGACCTCTACCTCGGCCCACTTGGTGAACTTGTCGATGGAGACGTAGAGGTAGCGGTAACCCTCGGGCGCTCGAGGGAACGGGCCCAGGATGTCCAGCCCCTAGACCACGAAGGGCCATGAGAGCGGGATGGTCTGGAGGCCCTAGGCGGGCTGGCGAATCTGCTTGGCATGAAACTGGCCGGCCTCGCAAGATCTTACCAGCTCGGCAGCATCGTTGAGCGCCGTGGGCCAGTAGAATCCGCTGCGGAACGCTTTTCCCACAAGGGTGCGCGATGAATAGTGGTGCCCGCAGTCCCCGCCATGTATGTCAGCCAACATCTCACATCCCTGCTCCCTGGAGATGCATCGTAGAGAAACATCGTTTGGTCGTTTTCGTTAGAGCTCACCGTCCTGGATGCAATACGCTGTGGCCTGGTGGGCCACTCGCTCTGCGTATTCTTCCTTCTCTGGCAAGGTGCCTTGGAGCAGGTATGCCTTAAAATCCTCTGTCCAGCAACCCTCCCGAGGTTCTAGCGCGAGGAGAAGGTGGGCTCTGGAGGTCGGGCCGCAAGCTGGGCGCCTGAGAGGGGCACTGGGGGAGCTCCTCCTGCGGCGACGCTGGTTCCATGGTGGGGGAGCTGCTGATGGCTTGAAGAGCCTCTCCTCGAAGACGCCAGGCTCCTGAGGTAGGCGCCGAGATGCCCTCTTGGCGATGTCGTCCGCCTCCTTGTTCATGTCATGTGGCACGTGCTGCAATTCCAGGCCCAAGAATTGTTTCTCAATTTTGCGTACCTCCTCGAGGTATGCTCCCATGTGCTCGTCCTTCGGCTTGTACGCTTTGTTGGAGAAGTTGACGAGGAGCTAGGAGTCACCCCTGATGGTGAGGTGCCTCACTCCCAATGCCACTGCAGCCTTGAGGTCGGCGATCAGGCCTTCGTATTCGCGATGTTGTTGGAGACCTTCTCGCCATGCTGGAAGTAGAGCTGCACGGCGTAGTAGAGCTTGTACTAGGTAGGCGATATGAGCACGGCTCTAGCCCCCGCACCCTGTCATGCGAATGCATCGTCAAAGAACATGATCCAACCATTTGGTGCCTCACTTCCCGGCAAAGGGAGCGGTCCTCACCTACTTCCGGGTCGGGAATGTCGGTCCATTCCACCACGAAGTCGGAAAGGGTCGCACCCTTGATGACTCTCGTGGTGCTGAACTCCAACAGGAACGCCCGCAGCTCGATGTTCCATTAAGCGACCCTCCCTACAGCGGAAGGGTTCTGGAGCACTCTCTCCAAAGGGTAAGCTGAGACAACCTTAATGGGGTGGCCTTGGAAGTAGTGGCGAAGCTTTCGCGAGGCGACGAGGAACGTGAGCAGGAGCTTTGCGGCATTGGATAGCATGCCCGCGCATCACGTAGCACCATGCTGATGGAGTATACCGGGTGCTCGACGAGGGTTGGGGCATTGGTGGATTCTGCGCCTCGTGAGGCTGAGGGTCCCTAGGGGCCTTGTCATCTGTCGAGGCAGCCGTGGCCTCAGGAGCCCCGCCCTTAGGAGTCTCGTTGTCTGGAGGATTGACCGGAGCCTCAGGAGCGTCGTTGACTGGTGGGGCGGCCGAGGTTTCAGGGGCACCGTTGATTGGCGGGACGACCGAGGCCTTAGGAGCGTCATCCTGGGGCCGCGGCGCCCCGACCGGGCGCGAGATGCTTCCCCGCGAGCCCTTGATCGGGTGCTCCTCCCGAACTTCCACCGGTGCTGCGCTGGCAGAGTGAGGTGTGGCGGCTAGGTACAACACCAAAGGTTCGAGGGGGCGCAGTGCGACCATCATTGGTGGGCTAGTGTGGTACCTCTTGAGTTCTTGGAAGGCAGCATCAGCCTCCAGAGTCCATTCGAACGGGCCTTTCTTTTTCATCAGCTTGAAGAATGGGAGGGCGCGCTCCCCCAGCTTGGAGATAAAGCGCGCGAGCAAGGTTACGTAGCCCGCGATCTTCTGTATCTCCTTGAGGGTCTGCGGTGGGCTCATCCTTTCTATGGCCTTGACCTTCTCCGGGTTGGCCTCGATCCCTCTGTGCGACACCAGGAAGCCCAGCAATTTGCCAGATGGAACCCCAAACACACACTTTTCC
Source organism: Triticum urartu (assembly GCF_003073215.2). Taxonomy (NCBI): domain Eukaryota; kingdom Viridiplantae; phylum Streptophyta; class Magnoliopsida; order Poales; family Poaceae; genus Triticum; species Triticum urartu. The sequence continues at coordinate 149,897,946 of NC_053022.1, read as the reverse complement.
GGGTTCAGCCGTAGTTTCACTTAGCGCAGGATGGCAAATGTCTCCTCCAGGTCCTCGATAAGAGTTCTTGCTTCCTGAGATTTTACAACTATGTTGTCAATGTATGCCTCAGTGTTCCTCTCGAGCTGTTGTCCTAGGGCGATATGCATCAACTGCTGGAAGGTTGCCCCCGCATTGCACAACCGAAATGGCATGCAAGTGTAGCAGTATACCCCACACGGGGTTAGAAAGGCGGTCTTCTCGACATCTTGCACCGCCATATTGATTAGGTGATAGCCCGAGAAGGCATCCAGGAAGCACAATAGATTGCATTCAGTGATGGACTTGACGATCTGGTCGATGCACATGAGAGGGAAAAAGTCTTGAGGGAAGGCCTTGTTGAGGTTGGTGAAATCAACACACGTGCGCTCCTTCCCGCCCTTCTTGGGGACGATGACTGGGTTCACGAGCCAGTCCGGGTACCACACTTCCCGAATGACACCAGCCTCCAACAGCTTGCGGGTCTCCTGAGTGATGAACGACTGCTTCTCTGGAGCTTGTCGTCGTGCCTTCTACTTCACTGGTCACGCGTTGGGGCACACTATCAAGTGGTGCTCGATTACTCCTCGTGGAACCCCGACCAGATCTGCCGCATCCCATGCAAACACATCCTTGTTCGCGCGTAGGAATTTGACCAGCGCCTCTTCTTGGTCCGGAGGGAGGCCAACGCCTAGGGTGAAGGTGGAGCCCGCTGCCCTGTCCTCGTCGATTGGCACATGCTTCGTCTTGGCCCAATCTTGAAAGAACAACTGCTTCTTCTTTGCTGGTGCAGCCCCCGGGGCCTCCGTGGCTCCCTCCTTGCTTGGCCGCGCGGCCGCCATGGCTCTGAAGGCGTGCTTGAGGGCCAAGAGTGCATCCTTGGTGTCCCCCGCCACAGCGAGGACGCCGCGACTTCCCGGCATCTTCATGAGATTGTAGCCAGGGTGTGTCGCCGCCATGAACTTGGCCAAGACAGGGTACCCGAGGGTGGCGTTGTACGGCAGGCCCATGCGAGCGATGTCTAAGTCGATGAGCTCGGTGTGGTAGTTGTCACGGGTTCCGAAGGTGACAGGGAGGCGGATCTGCTCTAGGGGGCAGGTGGAGCCATCGACGACTCCAGAGAAAGGCTTGGTGGGGCGGAGCTAGCCGTGGGGCACATGACGCAGGCCAAACGATTCTAGGGAGAGGACATTGAGGCCTGTGCCACCGTCGATGAGGGTCCTAGTGACTGCCACGTTGCACATGGTCGGGGTGCAGAGCATCGGCAGCGTGCCAGCACCAGCCCTGGTTGCGGGGTGGTGCCTTGAGTCGAAGGTGAGGTCGGCCATAGGCGCCGCCCATCCTGGTGGTGCTCCTCGCTATACGTGGGCGGCGCCCACTTGGCGAAAGAACTGCTTGACGTGGCGGTCCGAGGCCAACGCCCATTAGCCGCCGAGGAGGGTCGTGACGGCGTGAGGTGCTGGCACCACGAAGCACGATAAAGAGGCTGCGCAACTCCTCCCAGGAGGCCACCGAAGACTCCGGCAAGGCCATGAGCCAGGCTCGCAGCACACCTGTAAGGGCCATGGGTAGCCAGTTCACCATGGCCTTGTCGCCATTGCCGGCCACCAAAATGGCCTATGCGTATGCCTGGAGAAACCCTGCCAGGTCCTCCACGCCATCGTAACGAGGCAGCAGCTCCGGCCTGAACTTGGGCGGCCACTACACCCGTCGCAAGGCGGGGGTGATAGCTTTGAGACCCATGGCTCCCCTGAACACACCCGTCGGTCTAGTCGGTGGAGCGGCGCTCGCCATAAGAGCTGAACGGGGTGGTGGAGTGCAGCGAGCGAAGAGGCGAATCTTCGGTGCACCCCTACCTGGCGTGCCAAATGATGGATTCCGGGCTCCGTAGACCCTGGATAGATTCGAACTCTGGGGTGCGTGCGAAGAACTCAACCTCCTCAGTCTACCTAAATGCCGATCTCAAAGCCTAGCTCATTGAACAGGAAGGAAATGAGACAAGGCAGTTTACCTTGTGGCGTAAAACCCTACTCCTGGTTTGTGGTGGACTAGACTCGCGGTGTGTTGAGGATGAACTAGTACAGTGAAAGAACAACCTCAGGAGGCGAGTTCTTGCGTGGGAGTGAACTGGTGAGGGAGGAGTGGATCTGATCCCTCTCTGTGGTAGTGGCTAGGCTATATTTATAGTGGCCTTGGTCGTCTTCCCCCGAAATGAAGACGGGAAGGGATCCCACAATGGCCAAATTCAAAGGTGGACAACTAGTAAATCTTATCTTGACGAAAGGTGGTCTTCGCCTGCAAATCTTCTGGTCATGACGCCGTGGTGGGATCGGTGATGACCTCAGTCTTGCCATCCTGGTGGTCTTGGTATTGATGCATGAGAATGGAAACCTTTGGCTGATTCCTTGGGACTCCACACCTGTGCTTGCCTCCTTAGCACAAATGAGGAAACTATTGTACTGGGCCCGCTAGCGCCCGCCTGGCCTTGGTCGTCATGGCTTGCGTCATCTGAACCTTGCGAGGTGGAGGCTTGCATAGAGATCTCCGCTCCTCAGGAGCCAGCATAAGGAGGCCGCTCCTTCAGGAGGTCTCGGTGTCGTCCGCCTCGCGAGGGTATTGTGTTCTTGATGCTAAAGGTGGGCTGTACCAGGCTGTCGACGGAGCCATTTTATGGGCCGTAGGCAGGCAAGTTCGGGTACCCCCATTCTCAGAACACCGACAAAAGATGTTATGGGAAACCACAACCACCAATGGGGCCATGATCCCCTTGTGGTTCGGCAGGGGGATGTGCACATTGCACAAAGAGCGGAGAACGTCATGCAGCATGACAGAGATCACACGGGAAATTTTACCTAGGTTCAGGTCGCCACAAGGCGTAACACCCTACTCCTGCTTTGGTGGATTGATGAGAGGACCATGGTAGAGACACAACGCTCTTGCCCGGCAGGGTTGCCTCGGGGCGAGAGCAGCTACGTGCGTATGACTGTACAAGGGTCCGAATCCTTTCTATGGTTGCCACGGGCCTCCTTTTATAGACCAAGGGGTCACCACAATGGCAAATCAGTCATTGTGTACTAATTAGATAGCAAACAATGCTATCATACCTAACTCTGCAGACAAGGCAGAGCACATTAAATGTGCTGCTTAGTGTCGCATCATGGCCTGCCCCGGCAAGCCTTGCCGGGCTGTTCGACCACCTTCTTGTCTGTCTGGTTGACACATCTCTGTCGTTTGCAGGTGATTTCCTTCGGAAGTGGCTGCCATGTGTCACGAAACATCCACATACTCATTTGGGGGCTTGACACCGCACTAATCGATGACTTGCGCCGCTGTGAGGTGGAGCAGTGGATCCTTGGCGGGGTGATCCTCCCTCGGTGTTCTTGGCAAGCTTGTCGGGGTAGTCCCGAGACTTGTCTCCGGAGCAACCTCGTCCTCGCCAGGCTCGCTTGCCCGGCAAGGGAGGCTTTCTCTTAGTGATATCTTATTACCTTTGGCTTGACTTGGTCTTCTTGGTCCGCCCTTTGATTCCTCATAGAGATGATCTCTTCTGCTTGGCCTCGTTTGGGATATTGCAATCTTGATCTTAGGCATGTGCACGGTCTGGGCAACAGACCCAGGGTGTGTTGCATCGACATAAGGAAACTGAGAAAACCTTCAGTCAAAGTCTTCAAATAGTAACGATCAATTTCATCAACACATGAATGAGGAAATGAAAGGGTTGAGGAGATAGAACCAATAGCTTGGTGAAGACAATGATTTGGTAGACCAGTTCCAACTGCTATGACAATTGTACGTCTGGTTGAAGCAGCTTGGTATTTAAACACATAGTCCCAAGACACACAGTCCTTATTGTATTCTCCTTGAGCCAAGGTCACACTATTATTCTTGGAGCTATATTGCTAGAGGAGGAAGAATGATAAGGCTCAACCTCTTCTCCTAGCTATGGGGTGTGTGTGTGTGCAATGAGAGCTGAAACCTTTGCATGGGTGAGCCCGGCACTACAAAATAATACACTTCCGTGATGATAAGTGTTTGTCAAAGTAGGTCCTCCATGACGATTTTATGATAGAATCAAGATCGTCATACATATGCTATCGTAGAAGTGTTCCACTTCCATGATGATGAATCACGCGTCATAGAAGTGCTTTTGTCAAGGGTAACCGACACTTGGCATCCACTATAATGGGTCGCTGTTAAGCTATTGGGTTCCAGTTTGGATCCGACAACCCGTTAACATCCCGGACCAATGGGGATATTCCATGTGTAAAATTCTCAATGGCCAGAGAAACCATGTGTTGGCTCACCATTGGGACATATGTCATCCACACATTTGACCGAAGGCGCCTATGATACGTCAACACGTGGCACGACCCAACAGAGGCCCATTCGGGTGAAAAGGTCGGCCCGTTTGACTTGGTCAAAAGGTAGCGAGTCGGCCCATGGAAAGTCTGGTAATGGCATGTTCGCATATAGCCCATTTATAGCTAGCTAACTCACGGCTCGTTACGTTCTACCCGAATTAGGCCTAGTAGCATCATCTGGGTCGTCCAATATGATTCCAGCCCGTTGTAACTTCCGGCCCATTTATGGCACATGACGTATTTTGGCCCATAAGAGGCCCTTTGTAACTTTGGGCCCATTAAAGGCCCGAGATGAAACTTCCCATAATGAACGGCGTATCGCTTTATGCCCATTCACTACTGCAGGATGCTGCTAATGCGACACTATGATTAGAGACCCTTCGAGGAGACTGTGTGCGATGCATTAATCACAAACAGGGATGTAAAAAACTCGTCAAAAAGGGTGCAAAACGTTTGCGATGGCGGAACCATCAAACACGGTTTAGATTTTAGTTGCGTGTGCGATTCAAGGCACACGGTTAACCCGTTTGAACTATTTGCGATGAGGCAGAACAACAAAAACCGGCACCCATATCAATGTGTGTGTGATATACGGCATACAGTTCGCTTCGATGAACTGTTTGCTATTAGGGAGTGCAACAGAAACAGTTAGCCAGATCAAGGTGTGTGTGATATAGGGCATACGGTTCACTCAGACGAACTGTTTTTGATTAGCGAACACAACAGAAATGGTTCAACTTAACAAGATGTGTGTGATACGTGGCAAATAGCCGACTCAGATGTACTGTTTGTGATGAGAAATTACAACACAGACGGTTAATACAATTAGTTCGTGTGCGATTCTGTGTGTACAAAATACTTTGAAAAATGCAAACTAGTTGCTTGCGGTGGCTAGGAGTATCACACATGATGCGTTTGCGAGTACTCGTGTGCGATGATTAGTAAGTTACACATATGTTTCCTTATGTTAACACTTTTGTGATAAATAACACGTGGCACCGGATACGGTATTCGGGTTGTGTGTGTGCTCCACTTAGTCTTCTCGCGCTCCAGTGAATGCTTCCCGTGCTCCACATGGGTGAATGGTAAAATCCACGCCTCTTCCCTCACCGGTTTCCGCCACCAGCTAACGTTGCTGCATATAACCCAGGCGGCAACGTACCGCCACGACACTCTGCGCAGATCTAGTCCTCACCCATCTACCATTAGTTATTCCATGCGTGCCAGGCAACGACCAAAGCTTCGACGTTGACGCCTACCTGTGTTACATCTTTGGCGAGGAGAACGAGCCGCAACAGGTCAGGGAGAAAGAGCTTCATCGGCTGGTGCAGGCACCATGGCCCATCAGCAGTGATATCGGCGTGACAATCCTTGGGAGCACAATCGACATATTGCAGAGGAGGTGTGATGAGAAGTTTGCCATCCATCGTGCAAAAGACCTAAAGCTGCTCGGAGGCATGATCAAGGACTTGTTAATTCATAGGCATTGGAGATCACCTTTGGATGACAATCACTATGTTATCTGCAATGAATTAGTCTATGATGATAGGTTGCACTGTTTTTCAAATGCAACTTCACGTAGAGTGTGGAATTATATTTCCATTGATTGGTTCAGGGGCTCTGAAATTCAGCAATGTATTCAGCATGCAAGATCAAGGTTTAAGCATCCCTTCTTCTTTGAAGTTATGCTCACTGCAGCTTGGAATATATGGATCCTCGGGAATGGAAGGACTTTCATAGGGGAGAATGCAACCTTTGCTGCTTGGTGATGTAATTTTGTACATAACATTTCTCTTCTAGCTCATAGAATGAGAGTAGATATTAGAGTCAAGTTGTATGCTTGGATTAACTCTCTAATTTAACTAGAGGTAGGTAGGTAGGCTCTGTTTTTCTTCCCTTTAGTGCTTGTATTCTTCCCTAGCCTGTACAGTTGCTACTTCTTTCTTTTTATAATAAAGGGCTGTGGAGCTTTGCTCTACAGTAAATCTTCAAAAAAAAGAGCCACCGTCACCAGTGCTCATTGAGAACCTGATGCCCCGCAAGGAATGGGCAGAAGACCTCTGCGATTCAGTCAAGACATAGGTAGCCTACAGCCTCATCATTGCCCGCAGCGGCCGTGTCAACCTCGATCCCGATGATGTGGTGGCCAGGATCGAGCGCATCCTAGGCGGAGTTGACGTCCTCGACGAAGTAGAACATCGCCAACGTGATATCTTGAGGATGCAGGTGATGGAAGGAATTTGCTACCAGGCCACAGACATGGAAATGGAGCGGTTCTGCGGAGTTGTCATGTGCGCGATTGCATGCTGTCAAGCTCTTCTGGAAGAGGCCTAGCAGCCCCAAGAGCCTCCCAGCGCCAGCAGCTCCATAGGAGGAGGCTGGTCGGGACACTTGGAGTGAACGACCGCAAGGGTGCCATGCTGATCATGGAGTCCGAGAAGACCATCGTCGGAAGGCCGCCAGCTCAGCCTTTTAGCTTATATTTTATTATAATTGTATGCATATGTAGGTCATGAGTGTTCTGGGCCTTGCCCCATGTGGCATTTTAAATTATCCTGACTATGTAAGACAATTATTAAGAATTATTAATCTTTGCCATTCTAAATTTGCCTCAACGGCAAGCAGAGCGCGCGCAGGGATGCCAGAGCCAAGCGCGCCGCGGCCGCCTCAACGGCGATTAAACACGTGGTCAACCTTCTGCCATCAATAAATTTTGACCTTGTTTCTCGTCACATTGCAGATTACAACGCAATAAGTAATTGCAAATCTGTTCACACTATCGTGGAATTGTCACGGCAGATGTCCTAGTGTGAGGACTTAGTCGTGGAGCCATCGCGATGAGGTTAGCTTAAAGGGGTTAATCAGGAAAAAGGACACGAGGAGTTTATACTGGTTCAGCCCCTTACGATGAAGGTAAAAGCCTAGTCCATTTTGTAGATGTTATTGCTAGGGTTTTGATGAGCAGGGAGCAAATACGCTTGACCCGGCTCTGGACCTGTTGTTTCTTGTCCTGAGCCGCTGCTAGGTCATCCACTTATATACACGGGTTGACGCCATGCGGGCTACAGAGTCCCGGCCAGCTTATACAACGTATCCGGCTCGGTGACCTTTCTTACATACCTTACGATACAAGTTTACATACATGGCGGTTTATATCCATGGGCTTTAAGCCGCCTTTGGGTCTGGGCCCTCTACCAAGCCTATCTATGAATCGCCATATGATCTTGGGCTTGATTGTGAAGAATCGTCATAGGGATGACCCGGCCCCTCCTGGGCGGGTGATACCTAATAGTTATATCCCCAACATTAGGCCCCGGGTTGATTTGAACTTGTTCATGTCAATCTTCAACACTTAGAAAAATCCTTCCACATCTGTTGTGAAAACCTTATAACCCTCCATGACATCATCTCCAAAAAATTTGGAAACCAACCACAACGTCATCTTTAACGGATCTTTATCTTAATGTCTTTCCAAAAATCGAGGCGTCCAATTAGCTGGATAACCATCATTTGGCCTCCTCATCTTTTGCGCCTGCCTGTTTTTCTGTTTCCTTATAAATAGGACCATAGAGTCATCTTTTCATTCTTCTCCTTCTCCTTTCTTCCTCTTCGCTATGCACCGACCTGCACGAGCCTCGCCGCCGTCGACTTCGGCTGCTGCATCACCCTGAATAGACCAGAAAACTGCGGAGCCACTCCACTGTCCTAACAGCATCAGTAAGTCCTTTTTTCTTTACCATAGATCTGTCATTAGGTTTTGTTGGTGTTCGTCGGTGTTCGTCAGCGTTCATCGCTGCCCTTATTTCCCTTTGTTTAGTCCATGGGTTAGATCCAAAAACCGTACGTATCTTGTGCGGTAGTAGTTTTAGGACTTTTTCTTAACACTAGAATATATCCCCACCGCAACAGATCTCCTCTAGGGCACCTCTGTTTTTTCATTGTCACATCTGTAAATTTTGAAGTTATTTCCTTTTTCTGAACAACTGTAGATCCAAATTTGCAGCCTCCATCTGCAGAACCTGTTTGTCCTAATACTTAGCAAATTATAGCCTTGGTAGATCTTGAATGGCTTTAGTCATGGCGGCTTATTCTGCCGGTTTATTCTTACTTCATATACCATTAGCCCTTGCTTGAGCCACCATTCTGAACATGCACTGTATTTGTTAACTTGCAATTTTAACAATCATTTTGAGCCAGAAATTTCTTTCTTGTCTTTTAGGTTGTCCTTTCACCATGCCGCCCAAAACAATCACGACCTGCAACTGGGTTCCCTCCACAGTCACTGAGGACACCTTGAAGGATTTCGTCACTGTTGGATATTTTCCGAATAAAAGTGTGATGCATTACCGTGTTCCTGACCCGGGCGAAGAGAAGCGTCCTCCTAAGTACGGTCAAGTTATCTTATTTACTGATCATATGAACCGGGGTTTCTCGCCACCCGGCTCTAAATTCTTCAGAGATATCCTACACTTCTTCAAGCTCCACCCGCAAGACATTGGACCCAATTCCATATCAATAATCTATAACTTCCAAGTCTTTTTTGAGGTATACCTTCAAGAAGAGCCTAGTGTTGAGCTTTTCAGAGAGTATTACTACTTGAACCGGCAGAACGAGTTCACAAATGGACCCAATTTGGAGCTTGATGGGATTTCAATTCAACGCAGATGAGATGCCATCTTCCCTCAAGTAGCTTTGCCAAGTCATCCTAAAGACTGGAACCAAACATGGTTCTACTGCAAAGATGTCTCTCCGTCTAATGAGAATCCGTTGCCGGGTTATTGGCTTGAGCACCTCGATTCAAAGTACCAACTCCCTAATGAACTTACTGCCGCCGAATGCAAGAAACTTGTCCCGACAATCAGAGAAGTTCAACCTTGCTGGGAAACGGCTTAACTGGAGTTGACTTAATCCACTGCTAGGTTGCATGGCGGATCATCCCCTTAAGCCGCCGATCCGGCTTGATGTCTAACTATACCGGAGGAACAGATGATCCTTTATGCCATAGCTCTCTACGACTGACTGAAGAGGCCATCGTTGAGATGGCGACCACACTTGTAAATAGTAAATATGAAGACTACAACAAAGTGGGCTTGAATCCTTTCTGCAAGCTTAACCCAGCATCAGCGGTAGAATGTTTGATTTCATTCTCCTTCAACACTTAAACATTGCACGACCTCCAATATGTTTATCCTTCCACAGGCTAAATCTGACTTCTGGAAGGACAAATATGACCATGAGGCTGCTAAAAAGGCTAAGGCTGCTGCAAGAGCCGCGAAAAAGACCAGCATGCGATCTAGAAAGAAGCCAAGCGCCTCTGAGTTGCTAAAGCTGGATGATGCCTCTGAGTTAGAGGTAGCCCTTGATTCTCTTGGCTTGTTTTTTAACAACCTTATTAACACTGATGATTGCCAAGATGACACGGGGGCCAGCCAGGCAGTCGAAGAAGAGGTAACTATTATTTCCTCCGACTCAGAACCTTTACCAACACAGAAACTTCGGCGGGTAACCCGGAAAGTAAGGTTTTCACACCCCTTGGCTTATTTAGATCCTCATTTTCTTTTGAAACGACAGTAGCATGAGAGCCGCCACCAGACCCGGACCAGTGGAGATGAAGATTTAATCTCAGGTTTACCAAACACTCCTCGGAAACGGCAAAATGAGGTTCTTTTAACCTTGACTCTTATATTTCCTAATGAGTTACTTTCATGAATCACTCAATTTTGATTCCATCTTTGCAGGAAATTTCCTGTTCCTCTTGTGGTGACTGCCCCTGGGTAAAGATAATTATCTCTCTTCTATTCCTTTATATCTTCATCATTATGCTGATTTGTCAAAATTCCTTTTAGCGGTCAAGCAAAGCCCAACAAAAAAGCAAAGGTGACGAAGCCGGCCGTAGATCCGAAGGCTGCTAAACTGGATCAGTCAACCCTTGTGCCAGAACACCCTGAACAACGAGAAGACCCCGCTCTCAATGTTCAGGATTTACCTGAGCCATCTGTTGATGAGACCGATGTTGATCCGTCAAGTATCGAACCATCAATCTCAGCTAACCCGCCAGAGACTCATGGTGATGATGTTTTGATCACTGGCACCAGATTCGTTGAACCGGGGAATCCAACTGTACTAGCGAGACACACTGCCAAACAAGAAGTCATGGAAAGACAGAAAGTGAGCTTTGATATCTCCCACTATGCTCACCTGAGTATTAGTGAAGATTTATCTGGCTATGTCAATCAAGTGCATTCCGGCCTTGAAGATTGAAATGGTGAAGCAAATGCACCAGAAGTATTATGTATGTCATCCGTCTTATATCCATATCCTGTCAGCCCCCGTGTCTTATGATTATGAGAAACTTTGGATGATCTATAGACTTGAAGTATTTACAAGCTTCTGTTCTAGACTCCCTCCAAGTCCAGTTTAAAAACTTTAAAACCAGATTCTGATGATAGCATAATTTTGCATTTGTAATCCCCAAGGGCCGGCTTAGTCAGTATGAATGAGCCGGTCCTATTAGTCATTATGTAAAAGACCAAAACTTAACTGGTTATCCCTCATGAGTCGGTGTGATGCCCCGAGACCCTTGCGCCAGGTGTCTTCCAGTTATTCGCCGATGTTTGCCATGTCATTTGCTTGCGTGTTGCATATTATCATGTCATCATGTGCATTGCATCATCAAGTTTTCAAAACTTGCATTCGTCTAGGGTATCCCAGTTCTCCCCGTTGTCCGTTCTGAGCCCAGACACACTTGCACGTGCCCACGGCATGTCCGAAATAGTATTTTATAAGTGGTGTAAGCCAACTCCGTACCTCTTTCTTATTCAGTACATGGGATGTGTAAAGATTACCCCTCTTGCGACATGCCTACAATGCAGTTATGTCTCTAAGTCGTGCTCCGACACGTGGGAGATATAGCCGCATCGTGGGTGTTACAAGTTGGTATCAGAGCCAGGTTCTAGTAATGTTCCTTGTTCCTCTTTTCTAAAGGAGTGTTTTCAACTTCGTTCGTCTTCGTTGTATACTTTCTTTAAATTTGTTCAACCTCGCAAGGTTCTTTGGTTTCACTCGTTTTTCAAAGAAGCAACTTAGCTTTACCTCTTCTCATGCTCTTCCATTTCTCTCCGGTGCCATCCTTAGATCTCGGGATGAGATCCTCTCATAGTGGTGGAGTGTTGTGACGCCCCGAGACCGTTGCGCCAGGTATCTTCCAGTTATTCGCCGACGTTGCCATGTCATTTTCTTGTGTGTTGCATCTTATCATGTCATCATGTTCATTGCATCATCATGTTTTCAAAACATCCATTCGTCCGGGGTATCCCACTTCTCCCCGTTGTCCGTTCTGAGCCCAGACACACTTGCACGCGCCCGCGGCATGTCCGAAATAGTATTTTATAAGTGGCGATTGTAAGCCAACTTTGTACCTCTTTCTTATTCAGTACATGGGATGTGTAAAGATTACCCCTCTTGCGACATGCCTACAATGCGGTTATGTCTCTAAGTCGTGCTCCGACACGTGGGAGATATAGCCGCATCGTGGGTGTTACAGTCGGCTGGGACTGTCAATAGCACACCCGGCTCATCCTAAACAAGAAAACAAGCAATATGCATTAGCCCCCAAGTGCCAAGTGTTTTTGCTTGCAAAGCACTTGGGACTTTTTAAAAAGACCAATTCCTTTGAAAAATTTCGTTGACGGACATTAGCCCCCAAGTGCCAAGTGTTGTTGCTTGCAAAGCACTTGGGACTTGTATTTTGTAATCTGCCATGCCAACTTAAGTTGTATGCAGGCTGCGACCATAGAACTGGAAACTCAATTGTCCGAGGCCAAGACCCGGTTGGAGGCTCAGGAGACTGAGACAAAAAAGGCTGAATCAAAATTCCAATTGAGTGTGTCTGAAGCAGAAAAATTGAAGACCAGCTTTACTACGGAGAAAGAGGCTTGGGCAAATGAGAAGACTGCCTTGACGCAGCGTGCTGAGAAAGCCGAGGCGGCTCTAGAAGAGGTTACCACTGAACTCACCGTTTTAAAGAATCGTGTGTCTCAGATGGTTTCTGCAATCTTTGGTAAGTCACCGTCTTATTTACCCAAAGTGATCATATGTCATCATAGTATAAGCCGCCATTAAACCAATTGTGTAAACTTTACAGGTCCCAGGAGTAGCAATCTGAGCCGAGATACACTAGTAAAGCTCAAGGCGGTTTACACACTTGTTGCACAATTATACACTAAAGCGCAGCGGACTCTCGCCAGTATCTCCCTAGCGAATCAAGGACCAAATATATTGAGTGATGTCTTAAAGAAATTATCCATCTTGCCCACTAGGTTCCAAGAAATCAAGCGATCTTCTGCTAGAGCCGGAGTTGTGACAGCTTTGAGCCGTGCTAAAGCCTGGGTACTAGAGTTAGACCCGGCAGACGTAGCCGGTGGGTATCCTAGTCTCAAGGAAGATGGGACTCCTTTTGACCAACAAGACTTTGCTCCTTGTGTCAAGGAGATTCGCCCTCATGCAACAATCATTGCCGAAGAGACTATCCTCACCAAGTATCAGACGTGTTATGATGCAGATAATCAGAAGATGGCGACCCCTTCATATAAAGTGATGGACTTAAACCCGACGATTCGTAAGCACACTTTCACCCCTGATATTGATCCGTCTGATCTGATTGATGACGAGGCTGAATTTGTCACCGTACGTGCCTTTGACTGGTCCAAACCCAACTTCTAGACGGTGGAGGAGGACGAACTGGCAAGGGATGAGTCGCAACCTTCATGTCAGCCAGGCCAAGATTCATGAACCCGGGCCAGTTTATCATCTGCTGTATGCGAAACTGAAAAAACAATTATCCTTTTGGGCACCAAGTGCCTTGTAATAGGCTAGCTGTAAACTTCTTGTTCTGCTATGCCATCGTGCATATTGTGCTGTTTATGATACTTATTTATCCGCTTGCGAAGATATGCCGTATATGCCTTATGATATTATCAATTTTGAATCTGTTCCTGCATACAACAGATGAAAAGTGTCCTGGCGGTTAACCGCTGGATGGGTTATAATGCCCCAATGTGAACTTATCATAATTTATAACCAAGGTTGGATGAAATAATAATCATATATGATTAAAAATATGTCATACCTATGATATTTGATCACATTTGTTGGGTTATCAACCAGTGCAGTAAGGGTGATAGCCCAAAGCTCCGAGCACTGGTAATTATCAGAGATTGCCGGCTTATGAACAAAGCCGGACCGGGTTAATAAACACCGGATATTATATTTATTTCATATTGGTGACTTATAGTCGAAAACCAGGCTAGGTCAATAAACACCGGATATTATTTCATACTGGCGACTTATAGTCAAAACCAGGCCGGGTAAATAAACACCGGATATTATCTCATACTGGCGACTTATAGTCAAAGCCAGGCCGGGTCAATGAACACCAGTGAATTATAATCATAACACTATATAAACTTCATCAAATAACCTCAAAAGAAAGAATCTGCTGAAAACAAACAAGAAGTGAGGCTTTTCATGGGTTGCCAGGTCCAAACCGAGGCTTTTCATGGGCTGCCAGGCCACTGAGTTAAACCATTTTACAAACCTTATAAGATGGACCTCACATTAACCAATAATCATTTTAACTTTGACATGTTCAGGATCTGTATAAGATTGACTTGTCAAACGTTCGACGGGTCTTTCATGGATTACCTGGGCGGAGTGACTTACTTAAAAAGGCAGGATAACCCAGGGTTTTAGGTGAATACACCTGGCTTCCAAGCCTGGCTTTTATAGCCTATCACAAGGTTATAGACTCTTTGTTCTTTAGAACAAAAGAGCCCCCAAGCAATATTTTGAGTTGTGCTCAAGGGGTACCTATGTTTGAGTTGTGCTTTTGCAACAGACTCTCTTTGGTCTCTTTAACCTGGGTAGCAAGCCCCCAAGTTTTTTATGTGGCTTATAAGCCGGATCAATGGGTAACATAACTTTGCTTCTTTTTTTTGCGGGTAACATAACTTTGCTTTATAAAGCAGAAGCCCCCATGAGACCAAAAACTCATTTATTGAAGAAGAAAAAATGACAAAGGCCCTACTTTAGCAGGGATGCTGACTTTATTATATCGACCATAATATATACATTGTCAAAATATGTACATCGAAAGAGCCAGTGGCTTAAGTGTAGTAAGGCCGAAGATGAGCAATATTCCACAGCCGGCGAGTCCCTTCCTCCGACGTGCGTGAGTCCTTGTGGTCTCCAACATCGATAAGGTAATATGACCCATTGTTTAGATTCTTGCTGACCACAAAGGGTCCTTCCCAAGGTGGGGATAACTTGTGCATATCAGTGTGATCCTGGATAAGTCGGAGCACCAGATCAGCTTCTTGGAAAGTTTTGCTTTTAACCCAGCGGCTGTGCTAACGGCGCAGATCTTGCTGGTAAATCGTTGAACAAGCCATCATGATGTCACGCTCTTCATCCAATAGGTCAAGTGCTTCCTGACGTGCCTTTTCATTGTCAGCTTCAACATAAGCCGCCACACGAGGTGAGTCATGACGGATGTCACTGGGGAGAACCGCCTCTGCTCCGTAAACCATGAAGAAAGGCATGTATCTCGTAGATCTGTTAGGGGTGGTATTGATGCTCCATAACACGGAAGGTAACTCCTCCACCCAACAACCCAGCGTTCTCTGCAGGGGAACCATAAGTCGGGGCTTGATGCCTTTCAAGATCTCTTGATTGGCTCTCTCTGCTTGACCATTAGATTGAGGGTGAGCCACTGATGATACATCAAGCCGGATGTGCTCACATTGACAAAATTCTTCCATTGCACCCTTAGAAAGATTAGTGCCATTGTCTGTTATGATGCTGTGTGGAAAGCCAAAATGGAAGATCACCTTCTTCCTGAATTGAACCACCATTGCTGCGGCACACTTACTGACTGGCTCTGCCTCTACCCACTTAGTGAACTTCTCAACCGCCACCAAAAGGTGGGTCTTTTATCCTTGGATATTTTGAAAGGTCCAACCATATCAAGCCCCCAAACTGCAAACGGCCAAGTAATTGGAATCATCCTCAATTCTTGAGCCGGCACATGAGCTTGTCGTGAAATTTTTTGACATCCATCACACCTTCTAACCAGGTCCTCCACATCAGCATGAGCTGTTAGCCAATAAAATCCATGACAAAAAGCTTTAGCCATGAGAGATTTTGAACCGGCATGATGACCACAGTCTCCTTCATGAATCTCACACAGGATCTCACAGCCCTCCTCTGGAGAAACACAATGTTGAAATGCTCCTGTGACACTGCGATGGTGTAACTCTCCATCAACAATTGTCATTGACTTAGACCGCCGGGTTATCTTTCTGGCTAAGGTTTCATCGTCAGGTAACTCACCTCGGGTCATATAAGCAAAATAAGGAACTGTCCAATCCGGAATTACATGAAGAGCCGCCACCAACTGAGCCTCCGGGTCAGGGATTGCCAAATCCTCCTCTGTAGGTAACTTGACCGACGGGTTATGCAAAACATCAAGAAAAACATTAGGCGGCACCGGCTTACATTGAGAACCCAACTGGTTTAAAGCATCCGCCGCTTCATTTTTTCCTCCGATCCACGTGCTCAACTTGATAACCCTTGAAGTGACCAGCAATAACGTCCACCTCTCGCTGATAAGCCTCCATGAGTGGATCCTTGGAATCCCAAGTACCAGAGACTTGCTGAGCCACCAAATCTGAGTCGCCGAAGCACCTAATCCGGCTTAAATTCATCTCCTTAGCCATCCGAAGACCGTGGAGCAAGGCCTCATACTCAGCTGCATTATTAGTGCAAGGAAACATTAAAAGGAGAACATAACAGAACTTATGACCTCGAGGGGAAGCAAGCACAACTCCAACCCCCAAGCCTTCCAACTGTCTGGACCCATCAAAGTGAATAGTCCAATACGTGTTATCTTGCTTTTCCTTAGGCATCCGCATCTCTGTCCAAATTGATGAAATCCACCAGCGCCTGAGATTTGATGGCCGTGCGAGGCACATACTTTAATCCATGAGGTCCAAGCTCAATAGCCCACTTAGCAACCCGGTCAGTCGCTTCCCTGTTTTGGATAATATCTCCCAAAGGAGCAGAGCTAACCACAATGATAGGATGACCCAAACAATAGCGTTTAAGCTTCCGGCTGGCCAAGAACACCCCATATACAAGCTTCTGCCAGTGCGGATATCTCTGCTTGGACAAAGTAAGCACCTCATTGATATAGTAAACCGGCCTTTGAACCGGATATTCCTTGCCTGCCTCCTTCCTTTCCACCACAATGGCTACACTGACAGCCTGGCTATTAGCAGCCACATATAACAACAAAGGATCTTTATCAACAGGGGCAGCAAGCACGGGCGGCTCAACCAGCTTTTTCTTTAAATCCTCAAACGCTTCATTAGCAGCATCACTCCAAACAAAATTATATGTCTTTTTCATCATCTGATACAGAGGGATAGCTTTCTCTCCCAACCGGCTTATGAACCGGCTTAACGCCGCAATACGTCCCGTCAGACGTTGCACATGATTGACACACACCGGCTTAGCCAGAGAAGTAATGGCCTTGATTTTCTCTGGATTAGCTTCAATGCCCCTGTTAGACACCAGAAAACCCAAGAGCTTCCCTGCCGGCACACCAAAAACACACTTGGCCGGGTTAAACATCATATTATAGACCCTGAGATTATCAAAGGTTTCCTTCAAATCATCTATCAATGTCTCTTTCTCTCTGGACTTCACCACAATATCATCCAAGTAAGCATGAACATTACGCCCAATTTGATTATGAAGGAAATTTTGCACACATCTCTGATAAGTCGCCTGGGCACTCTTGAGCCCAAAAGGCACAGACACATAGCAGAAGGCTCCAAAAGGAGTTATGAAAGTTGTCTTCTCCTGGTCCTTAACTGCCATCTTGATCTGATGATAATCAGAATAAGCATCCAAAAACTCAAACGCTCACAACCCACCATAGCACCAATAATCTGATCAATACACGGGAGAGCAAAAGGATCAGCCGGACAAGCCTTGTTCAAATCCTTGTAGTCCACACACATACACCAAGTGTCATTCTTCTTAAGTACTAGCACCGGGTTAGCCAACCACTCAGAATGGAAAATTTCGATGATAAACCCAGCTGCCAAGAGCCGGGCTACTTACTCTCTGATGGCCTTCCGTCTCTCCTCATTAAAACGGCGAAGAAACTGTTTGACCGTCTTAAACTTTGGATCAATATTAAGAGTGTGCTTAGCGAGTTCTCTCGGTACACCCGGCGTGTCCGAAGGCTTCCATGCAAAGATGTCCCGGTTCTCACGGATAACTCGATGAGCGAGCTTTCCTATTTCGGATCCAGATTAGCACTGATGCTGAACTGCTGGGATGAATCGCCAGAAACAAAATCAACCATCTGGGTATCATCCGCTGATTTAAACTTTAAAACCGGATCATGCTCTGTGGTTGGCTTTTTCAAAGATGTCATATATGCCGGGTCAACATTGTCCTTGTAAAATTTTAACTCCTCCGTTGCGCAAAATGACTCAGCATAAGCTGCTTCCCCTTCTTCACATTCTAGAGCTATCTTATGCTCCCATGCACTATAATGGTTCCTTTATGACCCGGCATCTTGAGATGAAGATACACATAACACGGCCGCGCCATGAACTTGGCATAAGCCGGCCGTCCAAACAGAGCATGATATGGGCTGTGGATCTTGACCACTTCAATGGTCAACATCTCTAACCTAGATTCATGATCATCTCCAAAAACAACTTCTAGATCTATCTTACCAACTAGATATGCCGACTTACCAGGCACCACACCATGGAACATAGTGTTTGACGGCTTAAGATTTTTATCAGTCAATCCCATGCGACGGAAAGTTTCATAATAAAGGATATTGATGCTGCTCCCCCCGTCAATGAGTAATTTGGTAAACTTATACCCTCCGACCTGAGGTGCGACCACCAAAGCCAAATGACCCGGATTATCAACCCAGGGTGGGTGATCTTCCCAACTCCACAAGATGGGATGCTCAGACCAGCACAGATAACGAGGAAACGTCGGCTTAACAACATTGACTAACCTCCTATGAAGCTTCTGGTCACGTTTACACAAGCTGGTGGTAAAAACATGATATTGCCCACTGTTCAACTGCTTCGGGTTGCTCTGATAACCAGACTGTTGCTGTTGTTGACCCCCCTGATTATTCTGCTGGTTGTAACCACCCTGATTGCCGTGATTACCTTGATTTCCCTGGAATCCAGAGGTAGAACCGCCACCGCCGTAACCCGGACCGTGAAAGCCGGATCCAGAACGGCCACCTAGCCCATGACTATCTTGAAAAAGATTGGAATTCATGTACTCTTTCATAATGTGACAATCTTTCCAGAGGTGCCAGGATGGTCTTTCCCTTGTACCATGTCTTGGGCAGGGCTGATTTAACATCTGTTCAAGATTGATACTGCATCCTCCAGCCCATGGGGGTGGTTTACCCTTGCGATGCTGACCATTATTTTGTGCATTGGTGTTAGCCACAAAGTCAAAACTATTATCAGCCTTGCGCTTACCGTTGCCTCCCTAGTTCACCGGGTTATGCTGGTGCCCCTTAGCGTTGCTGCTCTTCCTTCCCTTCCCTGACTTTTCATCATCAGACTTGGGGTCCTTGGTACTATCAGAGTCAGCATTCTTAACCAGAGCCGCCATGAGAGTCCCCATGTCATTGCAATGATGTTTGAGCCGCCCTAGCTTCTGCTTTAAGGGCGTGAAACGACAATTGTTCTCCAACATCAACACCGCTGAATCGGCATTGATGCGATCAGATGAGTGCAAGATTGTTGAGACCCGGCGCACCCAATGGGTTCTTGACTCACCTTCTTCTTGAATACAGGAGGCCAGATCCACAATTGACATGGGATGTTTACATGTGTCTTTGAAGTTTTGGATGAATCGGGCCTTGAACTCGGCCCATGACCTGATGGAATTAGCAGGGAGCCCTTTCAACCAAGTACGGGCCATTCCTTCCAACATCAGGGGGAAATATTTAGCGCATGCAACCTCGCTGACATCCAGCAATTCCATAGCCATCTCATAACTTTTGATCCATGCCTAAGGACTTAAATCGGTAGTATAGTTAGGCACCTTACGAGGACCTTTGAAATCCTTGGGCAGGCTCTCATTACGTGGATCCGGCACTAAGCATGGCACGCCAAAATTTCTAAAGGTTACACTTGGATCCACAGAAGTGATTGGACGAACCGGAGTGGGTTGACGGGCCACATACTGTGCCGCTAACTCGGCCTCTCGACGGGCTCTTCCTTGATCCGCCACATTCTGAGCATCAGCACCACCGCTCGCCGGGTTATGTCTGCGCGGCGGGTTATGGTTCCGTCCACTACTTGACACCGCCGGCTCATCAAGATGTTTGCTGTAACTTCGGTTTGGGCGAGGGGTGGAATGAATCCTATCATGACTGTAAGAATAAGCCTGCTGCTGAGTTAGTGCCTTCTGGAGAACCTCTCTAGCCCTCTGTGTCTCAACCGCCGTTGGCGACTCACCATCAACCGGGAGAGCCGCAATCGTGACGCCGCAGCGATCATGTTATCCAAAGGGTTAGAATATTGACCCGGCGGCGTTGGCACGTGCTGCGGTGGGTTATTGTTCTGACGAGGAGGGTCTTCTGTACGCGGCTGAACTGGCGTACCCGTCCCAGGTGCTTCGACCCGGTTCGCTACTGTCGGGTTACTGGTTCCTGCCCCTGGCGTGTTAAAGAGATTCCTTGCCTCATAAACCGAAGGTAGACGAGTCTGATGCCTCCTCCTCATGACTACATTGGAAGCATTCTGATCTAGCATGAGCCAGTAAGATTGTGACTGAATCCGTTGTGCTTGAGCATCCAAAGCGGCCCGCTCCTCGGCCATCCTGGTATTTTCTGTGTTTAGCCCCTCCTTGGACTGTGCTATCTCATCACGCACTTTTGGGATCGCCGCATTATGCTGATCTTGATCCATCGGGTTAACCACCGTTGTTAACAGTGTCGTCAGCTTATCCAGTAAGTTGGTCAAGACCTGAGTCAGCGGGCGCTCAGGGCCTCCTTCCTCGGCAACCGCCGCCGCCGCTGACCCAGAAATCAGCCCTGCTACCATTGATGAATGTTGCACGGGCTGTGTACCGGCCATGAAGATTTCAACCCGGTTCGCCGGCTCACAGGGGTCCGAAATACTGTCGCCATCGGAATAGCCCCCAAGACGGCCGTCTAGCAGTTGATACAATGACTCGGTCTCACCGGTGGATGACTCACCATCAGAGTAAATGATGGTCTCACCACCAGATGCCAGTATATCCTTAGATTCAGCTCCATGGATAAATCCCACGAAGGCACGATTCTTGCCAGGCCGAACCTGGGAGGGTCTCGCATGCTGAGCTGTCTCGACGATGTCGGTGCAGATGTTCGGATCAGGGCCCGGTTCTCCGATCTTGCCGATGAAGACGTGGGTTCCGCCGAAGGGGACCCGGTACCCATACTCAATTGAGCTGGCCTCGGGGCCCCAGCCTGCGTCATCGATGTAGAGCTTGCCGCGACAACTCTTGGTCATCCGGCCCACAGCGTATCCCTTTATCCCTTCGAAGTTGCCTCTAAGAACTTGAAACCATCGTGCGATAGCCCCACGGTGTGCGCCAACTATCATGGAATTGTCATGGCAGATTTCCTAGTGCGAGGACTTAGTGGTGGAGCCATCGCGATAAGGTTTTCTTAAAGGGGTTAATCAGGACAAAGGACACGAGGAGTTTATACTAGTTCGGCCCCTTACGATGAAGGTAAAAGCCTAGTCCAGTTTGTAGATGGTATTGCTAGGGTTTCGATGAGCAGGGAGCGAATACGCTTGACCCGGCTCTCGATCTGTTGTTTCTTGTCCTAAGCCGCCGCTAGGTCGTCCCCTTATATACACGGGTTGACGCCTTGCGAGCTACAGAGTCCCGGCCGGCTTATACAACGTATCCAGCTCGGTGACCTTTCTTACATGCCTTACGATACAAGTTTACATACATGGCGGTTTATATCCATGGGCTTTAAGCCACCTTCGGGTTTGGGCCCTGTACCAAGCCTATATATGAACCGCCATATGATCTTGGGTTTCATTGTGAAGAATCGTCATAGGGATGACCCAGCCCTCCTGGGTGGGTCATACCTAATAGTTATATCCCCAACACACACCTATCAAACTAATATGTGTTCACACTTAGCACCGGGCTATAAAAACTACCCTCTCGAAAATTACTTCACAGTTCCTCTCCTCATCACCCACGAAACTGGTCTTTCCTGTCAAGTCTTTCCGCCATGACTGGTAGGAGGAGTTTAGGGTGGACATATAACCAGGCAGCAAAGACCAAGGCCACGGAAGCACATGAGAGGTCCCGCCGCGAAGCCGCAGCCGCAGCAGGGATGTCTCGGCGCGCCGTGGAGCCCTCGAACAAGCTCTCTGGGCACGCGAGGGCTCTCACAAGCGCATTCGCGGCGTCGTCCATCGTGACGAGCCAACATTCCTGAAGTCCTTCGCCGGCGATGACAACATTCTCGCTGGCGTCACTATGAAGCAGGAGCTGGTCGACGGCTTGATGAAGCTGCTCAAGATTAGTGATGCCTCGGTTGACAAGGCGACCGACCTCGTTGAGCAACTCATGGGTGACAATGCGAAGCTCCTCAAGTAGCTCGCCAAGAAGGAGGAGTAGGCCACCGGTTGGAAGATGCTGCATGAGTAGAGTAGTGCCACAGAGACGATGCTGAAAGTGGTTGTCGAGGAACTGATGGGTGGCTTGAGGAAGCTCCGGATCAAGCATGAGCAGGAGGTGGAGGAATCCGTGGCTGCTTTCAAGCAAAGTCATGAGGAATTGAAGGAGATGGATGATTTCGTCGCCCGATGATCCATCGACGAGTAGACACAGTAGCGACCCAGATCGTTGTCTGCAATTTCCTTCTTCTCTTGCCCCCGTGTCTTCCGGGCTTTGCCACATGTGGCATTTTAAATTATTCAGAATATGTAAGACAATTATTATCTGCGCCATTGTAAATTTGTCGTTGTATTATCAGTTGCCATTTTATTTGTGGTCGTATTATTCGTTGACCTATATGGCAATTTAAATTAGGGCGGAATACAAGTTGAAAACACGAACAAAGCAAGTGTTGCCATGGTATCACAAGTAAACACCCTCCGTCCAGTTGCATTCATTAACCCATTAATGGAGAAGTTGTGAACGAGGCGGGCGGCGGCTGGTGCATGGAGGTCATAGAGCTCGCTTCCCGGTGAGCATGGGTGCTCTTGCTGCTCGCGTGTGTCCTGTCAAGCCTACGAGGTGGACAGGATGCACGCGTCCCGTCGAGCATGTGTAGGGGAGTGCTCGCACACGTCCCGTCGAGCCTGCACGGCGGACTTCTTGCGCTCGTCCCGTCTAATCAAACAGCCGCATGCACGCCACTAAGTATGGTTAAATTTTGACATGGTTAATATAATACAATCATTTGCAATATTAACGTGTCAGTTTTTTGTTTCAAAAAGGACTTCGTTGGCTACTAATTTGTGTGCCTCTTCTCGAACTGGACAATTTTTTTTACCATGACATATATGTGCCATGTCATGAAACCATGCCAGGTTTCATGTTTTTTGGGTGACTTTTTGATTTACTAGGATTTAAAAATCGAGATTCCCAATGTTTCTAGACGACGACAAGTTTGTAATTCATTCCCATTCCTTAAATGAGACCTAAACATGCACCCGATGACACATGTATGATTTCCCACCCATTTTTCTTCACTGGAGTATGTGCTCGTAGTTCAAATTTGAATTATGGACTACATTAAATGCGGAGAAAACTTAGTAATTAGTAATATATACAATGGCCAAACGAACCCTGAACATTTTCAAATTTCAGCCCGACACTCCTGTTATTCTATGTTGCCTGTAGAAAGCAAAGTTCAAGGCGAGAAGAGGTAGCGATTATCGTTGCACCCACAAGAGGGGAATGTTTCCCTACCGGAAGCATGAGAGTTGTGACAGGCTCCGGTTTGTAAGAGGCTTGTAATATAGCTTCACCCAAATTGGACAATTATATGTACCATGTAGTGACACCATGCCAAGTTTCATGATTTCCTGGTGAGTTTTGGATTTACAGAGATTTCAAAACCGAGATTCGCAATATTTGTGGCCAAGCCAGGACGGCGAGACGGTTGAATTCATTCCCACTCTGATGAGGACATCAATACCATTGTTACACCCACAACCCCTGCTCCTATACATACTGGACCAATTAATAGAGCTCGCGCACGCCAATTGAATTACCAGGTACTTTAGTTTCTTGGTAACGATTCTAATATTCATGAGAATATGATGCTGCCTAAATTGGATACATTTGTTTTGCTTACAAATGATTGGCCTAGCTTGGACAAGAAAGATGAACCTTGGAGAAAGTTCAAGCATGGAGATGATGGCATGCGCAAGGGGAACAAGAACAAAGTTACAAGTGATGATTCCAGGGCTTTGAAGCCACCATAATGGGTGCATGAAGCCTTAGACGAAATATACAAGATGCCACTTCATAAATTTCGTCCAGAGGCTATTCTAGGTGCTGCATCACCTTATTTTTGGGCCAAACGTCACAGAACCCCACCTTCATCAATAAAGCTTTCATCTTATATTCGCAATATCCAGATTGCAATCTCAGTTTCTTGCTTGTTCTTCGTTTGCTTGCAGGAAACAGATCCTCGTGGTCAGGTTGATCGTGCTTCGACGTTGTTAATAACCCCTCGGAAGTTGGTTTAGCGATTGCTAAGGCGCGACATCTCGCACGTTCATAGTCGGATCGTCAAGGTTGACTCCCATAGAAAACGATAGCCACCATCTCATCGAAACATCGGGACACCTTCGCCTCTATCAAGTGGTATCAGATTTCCAGGTTGCTCGGTGATATTTTATAGTTTTTCGTAGTTTAGATTGAGTATATTCTTCATACCTATAGTCCACGAAAATAGCCAAAAAAAGTTAGGGTTAGTTCATCATATCCGAACCAATCTGAGCCTTTGCATAATATTTTTAGGGTTTTGCATTGTTGAATTTGCGGTTGCATCGTCGTGCCTAGTTGCTGGTCTCAGTGTCTAGTCCTTTAGAGTTTCGAGTTCTGTTCACAAGTTGGCACGCCACCGCCGCATCATCATCATCATCATCATCATCATCACCGCTGCCATATACTACCATCATCGTCACCGCTGCCATATACTACCATCGTCAACACCGCTGCCATATACCACCATTGTCATCACCGCTGCCATATACCACCATCGTCATCGTCGCTGCCATATACCACATATCCATCGCCATCACGATAATTTGAGTCCACCTCCATCATAGATTCGCCACCAGTCCGTGTTCCACCGCCCTACATATAACCGCCAGCAGTCCGAGTTTCCACCGCTTTCATCTCCGCCACCAGTCCTAGTCCGAGTCTAGTATTTGTTGCTCTGTTTTCGATTTCCAGATCACGCCATACTCTGAGTCGTGACAAAGTAGGATTCCCGAACTTCCGTGTTACCCGCAATAGAAAAATAGTTCCAGTTTAAAAAAACTATGTCTGGAAAATTCTGGCAAGCCAGTTTTTAGACCATGTGTAGACTTTCGAAAAAAAATTGTTACGGAGCAAAAAAAGAGGAAAAAAGTGCAAAAAAGTGAAAAACGAAAAAAAATCAGAGAGTGCTCCTCCCTTGTTTACGTGTGGCACCGTGATTTTGTTTGTGTTCTAGGCTCGCGTCTCTAGTACGGTCTAGCGTAGGACCAACACAGTACCGTCGTTGAGCGTTTATTCAACTTTGCATCTCTGAATTGATTATTGCTGACCCTTTTTGCTACCATATTATAAGCCTTCCTAGCTCCACATACATCTACGTCGTGTGTTTGACTCTCCCTAGTTATCGCTCTATCTAAGATTTGAGAGTTTTGACTACAACGGTTGACGATCACCGCCAGCTGCTGGGTAAGAACTAGTAAGAATTTGACATTTGCTTGACGGACTTGTGACACCCACCACCACCACTTATTAGTAGTCTGTAGGATCATATTCTTGTGTGTTTCTATTGCTACTAACCATGGCAGGATCACAAGCCGAGGAGATAGACTGAGAGAACTTGACAAACAAGGAGCTTCGTGATAAGTTTCAGCAAATGATGAGTGGGCAGGTGCAAGATGTGCTAAACAGATTTGAATAGGCCATGGAGAAGATAGATGGCACAGAGAAGACGTTCGAAACAAAGCTCAGTAATAAGTTTACTGAATTGCTTTCGCGTTTTGCACCACCACCGCCGGCTGCACCTGTCGCAACAACAACAACAACAACAACAACAATAGCAGCAGCAGCAGCAGCAGCAGCAGCAACAACAACAACAACAACAACAACAACAACAACAACAACAACAACAACAACAACAACAACAACAACAACAACAACAACAACGACCACCACCACCACCACCACCACCACAACAACAACAACAACAACAACAACAACAACACCAACAACAACCACCACCACCACAACAACAACAACAACAACACCAACAACAACAACAGCGAGAACATCAACAACAACAACAACAACAAGTGGGACAAGAACTGCACATTCCCATTGAGCCTGGTCAAAATTCTGGTGCCGCTGTTGATCCTTCTGTAGCTCCTGCTGCTACTGCAGAGGTGGAGGACCCTTATGAGGATGAGGTTGATCAAAATCAGAACTACGTGCAACCACCAGCACCACCACCAGGTCGTCCTCATGCATATCATCGCAATGGTAGGGCTGCACCACCACCTGAGGTACGAAATCATGACCATCTTCCTAAACTGATATTGAATATTCCACCATTTGAGGGTAGATATGTTCCTGATATATATCTTACTTGGGAGTTAGAAACTGAACAACATTTTACATGTTTACAATATCCCGAGGAGAGACGTGCTCCTGCTGCTGTTTGTGCTTTCACTAGTTTTGCATGTGTTTGGTGGTCTGAACATTGTAGATTATATCCTATTACAGCTACTTGGGCTGCTATGAAAAATGCTATGCTTACTCGCTGGGTTCCACCATATTATCAACGTGAATTGCTTCAGAAATTGCAGCGTTTGAGACAAGGAAAAAAACTGTAGAAGAATATTATCAAGAATTACAAACTGGTGTGATTAGATGTGGTATTGTTGAGGATAATGAAGCTATGCCTGCACGTTTTATGGGTGGATTAAATAAAGAGATTGAGGCCATTCTAGAGTATAAGGAATATAATAATATCACTCGTTTATTCCATCTTGCTTGCAAAGCTAAACTTGCAGTGCAGGATCGATAGGCATTGGCGCGAACTAACTTTTGTGCAGGTCCACCTTCATCATGGACACCGCATGCATCCTCTACTTCCACACGTTCTGCTGCACCGGTGCCTCTGTCAGCTGCCACCGCCAACCATGATACAAGAAAGCAGGCACAACCATCACTATCTGCCAAGAGCACACCTTCTGGGCCTGCACAGAGCTCTTCTTCATCCATGGCATCAACAGGGCAAACACATGATATTATTTGTCATTGTTGCAAGGGTGGAGGTCATTATGCGAGACAATGCCCATCTAAGCGTGTGATGATTGTTACTGAGGATGGTGGGTATGACTCCACTAGTGACTATGATGAGGAGACTTTGGCTCTTATTACAAGTGAAGAACACGGTGGAGATGATTCTGATCATGAGACACAATACATGGCTGCTGAAGATGCTGACAGGTATGAATGTTTAGTTGCTCAACATGTTTTGAGTGTGCAGGTTACACAAGCTCAACAAAATCAGAGGCATAATTTGTTCCATACAAAGGGACTTGTGAAGGAACATTCTGTTCACGTCATCATAGATGGAAGGAGCTGCAACATCTTGGCTAGCATGGAGATGGTGGAGAAGCTATCTCCCACACAAGACCACATCCACATCCTTACTACATCCAATGGTTCAACAATAGCGGGAAGGTTAAGGTAACATGTACTATTCATGTGCATTTTAGTATATCTACATATGTTGATAATGTTGATTGTGATGTGGTACCTATGGAAGCATCTTCCTTATTACTTGGTAGACCATGGCAATTTGATAAAAATTATGTACACCATGGTAGAAACAATCAGTATACTCTTGTTCATAAGGATAAAAATATTACTTGCTTCCTATGACTCCAGATTCCATTTTGAAAGATGATATTAATAGAGCTAATAAAGCAAAACAGGAGAAAAATAAGAGTGAAAATCAGATTGTGGCAAAAGAATTTGAGCAACACATGAAACCTAATAATAAACCATCTAGTGTTGCTTCTGAAATTAAATTGAAAAGTGCATGTTTACTTGCCACAAAATCTGATATTGATGAGCTAGATTTCAGCAAATATGTTTGCTATGCTTTTGTGTGCAAAGATGCATTATTTTCATTCGAGGACGTGCCTTCCTCTTTGCCCCCTGCTGTCACTAACATTTTGCAGGAGTTCGCTGACGTCTTCCCACAAGATGTGCCACTGGGATTAACGCCTATTCGAGGGATTGAGCATCAAATTGTCTTAATTCCCGGTGCATCGCTACCCAACCGTGCACCATACCATACCACTCCAGAGGAGATGAAGGAGATTATGCGTCAAGTACAAGAGTTGCTCGACAAAGGTTATATACACGAATCTCTTAGTCCTTGTGTTGTTCCTATTATACTGGTGCCTAAAAAGGATGGTATGTCACGTATGTGCATTGACTGTAGAGGCATTAATAATATTACTATTTGTTATTGTCATCCTATTCCTTGGCTAGATGATATGCTTGATGAATTGAGTGGCTCTACAATATTCTCCAAAGTTGATTTGCGTAGTGGATACCATCAAATTCATATGAAATTGGGTGATGAATGGAAAACAGCATTTCAAACTAAGTTTGGTTTATATGAGTGGTTAGAATGCCTTTTGCGTTAACTAATGCACCTAGTACTTTCATGAGATTAATGAACAAAGTTTTATGTGCTTTCATTGGACGATTTGTGGTAGTCTATTTTGATGATATACTGATTTATAGCAAATCTTTGGAAGAACATTTGGAACATTTATGTGATGTTTTTATTGCTCTACGTGTTTGGTAACCTTGGGAAGTGCACCTTTTGCACCGACCGATTATCTTTTCTTGGCTATGTTGTTACTCCACAGGGAGTTGAAGTTGATAAAGCCAAGATTGAAGCTATTGAGAGTTGGGCGTGGCCCAAAACGTCACACAAGTGAGGAGTTTTCTTGGACTCGCTGGTTTCTATAGGCGTTTTGTGAGAGATTTTAGCACCATTGTTGCACCTCTCAATGAGCTTAGAAAGAAGGATGTGCCTTTTGTTTGGGGTACCGCACAGGAAGAAGCCTTCATAGTATTGAAAGATAAGTTGACAGATGCCCCTTTACTCCAACTTCCTGATTTTAATAAGACTTTTGAGCTTGAATGTGATGCTAGTGGAATTGGATTAGGAGGTGTGTTATTACAAGATGGAAAACCTATTGCATATTTTTTTGAAAAATTGAGTGGGCCTAGTCTGAATTATTCTACTTATGATAAAGAATTATATGCTCTTGTTCGGACTTTAGAAACATGGCAACATTATTTATGGCCCAAAGAAATTTTTATACATTCTGACCATGAATCATTGAAACATATTAAAAGTCAAGCTAATTAAACTGAATCGTAGACATGCTAAATGGGTTGAATTCATTGAGACTTTCCCTTATGTCATTAAACACAAGAAGGGTAAAGAAAATGTTATTGCTGATGCATTGTCTCGTCACTATACTATGCTTTCACAACTTGACTTCAAAATATTTGGTTCGGAGACCATCAAAGATCAATATGTGCATGATGCTGATTTAAAGATGTAATGCAGAATTGTGAAGAAGAAAGAACGTGGAACAAGTTCGTCGTTAATGATGGATTTGTGTTCTGTGCTAACAAGCTATGCATTCCAGCTAGCTTTGTTCGTCTTTTATTATTGCAGGAGACGCATGGAGGAGGATTAATGGGACACTTTGGCGTGAAGAAGACGGAGGACGTACTTGCTACACATTTCTTTTGTCCAAAGATGAGACGGGATGTTGACCGTTTTGTTGCCCGCAATACTACATGTTCAAAAGCTAAGTCACAACTCAAACCTTATGGGTTATATATGCCTTTGCCTATACCTAGTGTTCCTTGGGAGGATATATCTATGGACTTTGTTTTAGGTTTACCTCGAACAAAGAAGGGGAGGGATAGCATATTTGTTGTCGTGGATAGATTCTCGAAAATGGCACACTTTATACCATGTCATAAAAGCGATGATGTTGTTAATGTTGCTGATTTGTTCTTTCATGAAATTATTCGCTTGCATGGTGTGCCAAATACTATTATTTCAGATCGTGATACTAAACTTCTTAGCCACTTTTGGAGATGTTTATGGGCTAAGTTGGGGACTAAACTGCTTTTTAGTACTACTTGTCACACCCAAACTGATGGACAAACTGAAGTAGTCAATAGAACATTGTCTACTATGATTAGGGCTGTTTTGAAGAATAATAAGAAAATGTGGGAAGAATGCTTGCCTCATATTGAGTTTCCTTATAATCGTTCAATACACTCTACTACTAAGATGTGCCCTTTTGAAATTGTGTATGGTTTCCTACCTCGTGCACCTATTGATTTGTTGCCTCTTCCATCTTCGAAGAAGGTTAATTTTGATGCTAAAGAACATCCTGAATTGATTTTAACAATGCATGAGTTAACTAAGGAAAACATTGAGCTTATGAATGCTAAATATAAACTTGCTGGAGATAAGGGTATAAAACATGTTGTGTTTGCACTTGGAGATCTCGTTTGGTTACATTTGCGCAAGGATAGATTTCCTAGTTTACGCAAATCAAAGCTAATGCCACATGCTGATGGTCCTTTTAAGATGTTAGAGAAAATAAATGATAATGCATATAAACTTGAGTTGCCTATAGATTTTCGGGTTAGTCCCACTTTTAAGATTGCAAATTTGAAGCCTTATTTGGGTGAGGAAGATGAGCTTCAGTCCAGGACGACTTCATTTCAAGAAGGGGAGGATGATGAGGACATCAATACCATTGTTACACCCACAGCCCCTGCTGCTATACATACTAGACTAATTACTAGAGCTCGCGCACACCAATTGAATTACCAGGTACTTTCGTTTCTTGGTAATGATTCTAATGTTCATAAGAATATGATGCTGCCTATATTGGATACATTTGTTTTGCTTACAAATGAAGGGCCTAGCTTGGACAAGAAAGATGAACCTTGGAGCAAGTTCAAGCATGAAGATGATGGCATGCGCAAGGGGAATAAGACGGGAGTTAGAAGTGATGATTCCAGGGCTTTGAAGCTACCATAATGTGTGCCTGAAGCCTTGGACGAAATATACAAGATGCCAAGCATGGAGATGATGGCATGCACAAGGGGAACAAGAACGGAGTTACAAGTGATGATTCCATGGCTTTGAAGCCACCATAATGAGTGCATGAAGCCTTGGACGAAATATACAAGATGCCACTTCATAAATTTCGTCCAAGGCTATTCTAGGTGCTGCGTGACCTTATTTTTTGGCCAGGCCCATGTAATGTAGAAATACTTGATTATAGGCTGTTTTTAGAGTCCGTATGTGTGGGGAAACAAGAGTTAAGGTTGGTTTCGGACCCCTCCTCCAAGGGCCACGAAATACCCCCCCTCTCCTCCATATATACATCCCTTAGGGCATCGTTTAGACTTTGGGTTTTGTTTAGATTAAAAGTTCACCATAGCTGCAACTTTGCGTACTTCGTTTGTGTTCAACGACCTGACAAAGACGTCACAGAACCCCAACTTCATCAATAAAGCTTTCATCTTATATACGCAATATCCAGATTGCAATCTCAGTTTCTTGCTTGTTCTTCGTTTGCTCGCAGGAAACAAACCAAGCTTTCATATTATATTCTCAATATCCAGATTGCAATCTCAGTTTCTTGCTTGTTCTTCGTTTGCTCGCAGGAAACAAACCCTCGTGGCTAGGTTGATCGTGCTCTGGGGTGGTCAATAACCCCTCGGAAGTTGGTTTAGTGATTGCTAAGGCGCAACGTCTCGCACATTCATAGTCGGATCATCAAGATCGACTCCCACAAAAAACGATAGCCACCATCTCATCGAAACACAGAGACACCTTCGCCTCTATCACATTCGTTCCATGGGACCTAAACAGGCACCCCAAGGAAACATGTACGTTTTTTCTAGCCATTTTGGTGCACTGGAGCATGTATTTGTAGTTCGGATTTGAATTATGGACATTAAATGCCTAGAAAACTCAATTAATCAATAAAAAAGGTCAAACGAACCCTGAATGGTTTCAAAGTTCAGCACGAATCTCTCGTTGTTCCGTGTTGCATGTAGAAGAAAATATGAGGCTAGAAGAGGGAGCGATTATCGTTTGGCCCACAAGGGGACACGGATCCCTATCGAAACCACAAGGGTTCTTGCGCGGGCTCCGGTTTGTAAGAGGTTTGTAATAAAGCTTGGCCCAACTTGGCAATGTTTTTACCACGACAAATATGTGCCATGACGTGACACCATGCCACCTTTGATGACTTTTTGGTGAATTTTGGATTTATGGGGATTTGAAAACCGAGATTCGAAATGTTTGAGGATGAGCCAGGACACCTGTACGGTTGTAATTCGTTCCCATTCCTGGCATGGGACCTAAACATGCACCCAAGGGCACATCAATAATTTTTCTAGACATTTTGGTGAACTGGAGCATGTATTCGTAGTTCAGATTTGAATTATGGACATTAAATACCTAGGAAACTCAAGTAGTGTATAAAAAGGCCAAACAAACCCTGAATAAGTTTAAATTTCAGCACGAATATCATGTCGTTCCATGTTGCTCGTGGAAGAAAATACAAGGCAAAAAGAGGCAGTGATTACGTTTCGCCCACAAGGGGAACACATTTCCCAATCAGAACCACGAGGCTTCTTTGAGAGAAGCTCCGGTTTGTAAGAGGTTTGTAATAAAGCTTGGCCCCAATTGGACAATGTTTTTACCACGACATATATGTGCCATGATGTGACACCATGTCACCTTTGATGACTTTCTGGTGAGTTTAGGATTTACGGGGATTTAAAACCGAGATTCCAAATGTTTGAGGACGAGCCAGGACGCGGGTACAGTTGGTGTCCCGTTCCTGGCATTCGTGCATGGCTTTTTTGGGTTAGTTTTGGATTTATGGGGATTTAAAAATTGAGATTCTTCTCACGAAATGTTTTCAAATAGCACACGGTTCACTCACAAAAGCCGTGCACGCGATCTGAGTAATTAATTTTTGATTGGCCGGAACCCGAACCCCACGGATCGTACGTGTGCACCGTTGGATGCTCCCAAATCGAACGGCAACCCTGAGCCCTTTCGACAGCACATGTTGTACATGGGTAAGCACTGTGCGCATGCATCGTGCTTCTCACTCTTCCTTCTCTACTAGGTTTTCTAAACATGCTACCGTTTCTCGCCACTCCTCTCATCATTTTCCCGCCTCTTCTCCCATCGTTTTCCTGCTACCAATGTCAATGCTCATTGAAGGCTAGCGGTGACACACCGGCCATGTAAATATCCCACACAGTTTCTAAAAGCACAAATGTGTGCGATAGGAGGGAGTAGGTCCCATAGGGTGACCAGTGTGAAACGCCTTAATGGTAAGGAGGCAATTCTTATCAGCAAGGGGCGGCTTCCCATTCGCTAGCCTAGTCAAATAGAACGTAGAAGTTAAGCATGCTCGGGTTGGACTAGTCCAAGGATGGGTGACCCAGTGGGAAGTTGCATATCTCAAGCTTCATTTAAATGCCATGACACGGTCATTATAGATATATATTATATCTCTATAGTGACCTATCATGGCAATTATATAAACCTTGGGATCCTTGTTTGCTAATTTCTAGACTACGTTTTTATGTGTTATTTTTTGCTCTAAAAAATTAAAGAATGATTGACTTGATCTGTCATGGCGATTATATAAATCTACTAAGTTTTTATGGGTTATTTTTTGCTCTAAAAAATTAAAGAACGATTGACTTGACCTGTCATAGAGATTATATAAACCTTTTTCAGGTTGCATGTAGGGTATAGGGGGCAGGGTGTTCTTCTCGAGCATGTCTCCCTTGTGCAGCTTATAGACGCGGCACGTATCTGTGGGCTCCCTGAGGTATATATACTATCCTTTACCGACAATTAGGGGGGCCCGCACAATCTATCCCTTTGACCCAACAACGAGAAGGGTTTGACCATGATGGGTTCCTATTGATACTTGTAAGGTACACGTGCTTTGCACGCATGAGATTTGGTAACCAAATTATGAACAAATACCACACTATAGCATGTAAGCTTTGAGTCATATATGCATGATGCAGATGTTCGTTTAATTCTTATAGTTCATCTCATCCAAAATCAATTAGTTTCATAAAAGAAATCTATTTTAAGATTCATGGAATTGTGCATTGTAAAGCATAAAGTAAAAACAAAAAGTGACAATTCATTTAGAAAAAAAAAGTTTGGGCAATTAAGATATGGAAGATTCTAAACGGAGCAGAAACGGATGGAACTGTGTGCTACCATATTTGTTTTCATATTTTTTGCAGAAGCGGAAATGAATACGGAAACCCCGGAAATGAATACAGAAACAAATACTACCGGAAACAGACACGGAGTGAATACAGAGCGGACACGAAAACAGAACGGTGTGTTGACCGGAACTTAAAACCCCCTTGAATCATAGAGAAATACACACAAAAAGCAAAGAAATTTAAGAAAAATTTAACATG
This sequence comes from Triticum urartu, assembly GCF_003073215.2. Classification (NCBI taxonomy): domain Eukaryota; kingdom Viridiplantae; phylum Streptophyta; class Magnoliopsida; order Poales; family Poaceae; genus Triticum; species Triticum urartu. The sequence continues at coordinate 149,863,642 of NC_053022.1, read as the reverse complement.
GCTAATAATATGGTTGTGTTGGTAACATAGGGTAGTATTGTAATAGTACATGACAATTTCGTATTGTGTCTAGTTGAGAATGTGTGTGGAAGTAAAAGTTTGTCCTCAAATGATCCATTCAGCTCATTGTGTTATTGTGTGTTGTTTGGTAATTGGGTTACAAAGCAGCCATGGGCCTATAGTAGAAATGGAAATTCCATATTCACGGAAACGGAAAGTTCCGTCTCCGCGTCTGTTCCATCGGAAAACACTGTTCCGTTTTTTTTTCGTTTCCGCATAAAAAATTCCACTTCCATTTCCATTTTGCAAATTTTCGTTTCTGTTTTCATATTTCCACTCCGTTTCCATTTTTCCTCCGGAAAAGCGGAAACTTTCCACTCCATTTTCATCCCTAATTATAGATATATATTATATCTCTATAGTGACCTATCATGGCAATTATATAAACCTTGGGATCCTTGTTTTGCTAATTTGTAGACTATGTTTTCGTGTGTTATTTTTTGCTCTAAAAAATTAAAGAATGATTGACTTGATCCATCATGGCGATTATATAAACCTACTATGTTTTTATGGGTTCTTTTTTGCTCTAAAAAATTAAAGAACGATTGACTTGACCTGTCATGGAGATTATATAAACCGTTTTTAGGTTGCATGCAGGGTATAGGGGGCAGGGTGTTCTTCTCGAGCATGTCTCCCTTGTGCAGCTTATAGACGCGTCACATATCTGTGGGCTCCCTGAGGTATATATACTATCCTTTACCGAGAATTAGGGGGGTCCGCACAATCTATTCCTTTGACCCAACAACGAGAAGGGTTTGACCATGATGGGTTCCTATTGATACTAGTAAGGTACACATGCTTTGCACGCATGAGATTTGGTAACCAAATTATGAACAAATACCACACTATAGCATGTAAGCTTTGAGTCATATATGCATGATGTAGATGTTCATTTAATTCTTATAGTTCATCTCATCCAAAATCAATTATTTTTATAAAAAAAATCTATTTTAAGATTCATGGAATTGTGCATTGTAAAGCATAAAGTAAAAAACAAAAAGTGACAATTCACTTAGAAAAAAAGTTTGGGCAATTAAGATATGGAAGATTTTAGAGAACAAAGGAGAAGTGTTTGTGTTTTGAGGTTTGTGCATTATGCTTAAGTTCAGCCATGGAGTCTTCTAGATTGTAGATGTGGGAGAATCTTGTGGAATGTTGATGATATCCAACGGCCAGGAGTGCTCAAATTTAGCATCTCTGTACCGTCGGATTGCCTTCATCCAATGAATAACTTTCAAAGTTATTCTCACACTATATAGGGGTATAGATATAGATATAGATGTGTCCCATGCTAGACAAAATAAAGTTTGAGCGCATGTGTGGGACGACCCACCCTCCCCCCACCGCTGCCGCCTCGAAGTTAGGAAACTGACATCATATGTATTGAACCAGGCTTGGAGTCGGGTACGGTGTTTGGTTTGTAATGTAGTTGGTGGCCCATCAAAGTTGTACATTTGGGATTTAAACACATCACACACCACCATACCCATAAATTCTTATCAACCATGTCTCCCTTGTGCGGGTTTTTTTGTGACGGCAATAATATGTGTGGGCTCTCCGAGTGTATATATATCATCCCTTTAACCGATAATGAGGGGTATGTGTTGGCCATGAATGGATTCCTCCTAGTTCGTGTTAGGGCGGGTCACCGTCACATGTCGCTCAACCAAAGCTCGAGCTCATGCATTGTCAGGATTCCCTCCCACATGCTCGGATTGCTGAGTTCGACCTACATCATACCCTATGTATCTCGTCCTTAACTACCTTGCCTTCATGTTTGTTGTCTGTATCGAGAGGTAGGCACCACATGTAAATTGTACATTATTCTATATTGAAAACACACATCACACCTTCCCAATGTACATTATTTTGGGACGCATGCAAGAGGTGTTGGTTTTGTGGTCCCTCTCGTGCGATTTTATGATGGTTCAATATATTGGTCCAAGCGGTTTATCGACAACAACAGCTGTCGTTTGACCAACCGATAGATTCATTGGTCCGTCTTATGGTAGGTCATGGTGACATGCATATATGACCAAAGTACCGATCATTACGTGCATCCGCCCCACTGACACGAAGTGGGAGGTCGTGGGTTAAGCATCCTAGCTAGGTACGACATTATGTCATTATATATATATATATATATATATATATATATATCCAAGGGTCCTTTCGGGTTTGTGAGGTAGGTGCCACCAAAGTTATGCATTGTGTATTTAAAGTTTTAACCATCCCCAATATTCCTACATATATTTGGCAACTTCCACGTCGTTCTTGATTTCTGGCCCCTCTCATCGATCTTCAACGACGCGCCCAACCGTGGGCCCGCGCGGTCAAAGTTGTGCATTGGAATTTTGACCATCACAAACCACCCTTTTCACTTATATATATATTTGGGCCACATGTTGGTGTGGCTATCTTCTAACCCTCTCTAACGTTATTTTTTGCTGCAAGGACTCTAATGGCGCTCAATGGACACGGGTATAATATCTTAACCATGTGTGATACAAGTGCGCTGTGAATCACCAGCCTGCGCAAGCGCGAGCAAATTAAGCTGGAGGTACTGGCTCAACCGTGAACGATGCAAGTGCACTTTAAATGACCACGACCGTGCAAGCGCAAGCAAAAGGTGGAGGTACTTGCTTAACAGTGTGCGATGCATGTGTGCTATAAAACCACCACATGTGCAAGCTAAAGGCGGGTAAATTTATTTGGAAATTAGGACGACCCGTGTGCGACACACCAGCTAGCTAGAAATATAAAAACAAACTACCTGCCTTGAGCGTTGCAAAAATTGGTGGTTCCACACCAATTTTCCTTATTATCATACACGAATATTGTTATTGGACCGTGCGCGATCTTGGGCAGTCCCGCCCTGCATCAATTCCTTTACCAAAATTTTAGTAGTCGCCGTACTTCAATCGTCGCCCACACTCCTCCAGCACCGACCTTATAGTAAAATTGCAGTAGCCGAGGCATTTGAACCGCCGCCCTCCCTCGTCCACCACCATCTCCACCCACCATTACTAAAATTTTCAGTAGCCGTGGAGTATCCTCAAACACCCCCCACCACAGTCCCCCACCCGCCCCCTCCACCCCTCGAATCCTAGCATGCGGCCACTGCTGGTGCCGCTGCCAACCCCTGCCGGTCTGGCCATTCCCCCTAGCTTAGATAATAAAGTTTAGGTTACCCAGCGATTCCCATACCATCGCCCCACACCCCTGAGTTTTTAGATGAGGCATGCGGTGTCCCTACCCGCCAGATCCACATCCCCTGCTCCAGAAAGTCATAACCTAAGCTCGACCATGTATCCCGAGGAGCCCAACGAGCGTTCGACCAAGAAGACTTTTATCATGGCCTCTCCGGTGAATGTTGGCGAGGTGGCCGCCGTTTGCCCCGACCTGTCGATCCCGGAGCAACACGTCGCTGGGGAAGCCGGCGAAGACATTGAGTATGTTGCCATGCCGAAGGCTTCATGTCAGCGGGCTAGCGTATTACTGTATCTCGGGAAAGCTGGCTACGACATCAATCTCGTCCACAGTGACGGCTTCATGCGGGCCATGTCATAGGTTAAGTGGACCATCCCCAACCCCTCTGGTTCAACCGCCATCGATCTCTTCGATGGCCCTGCCATTGATCTCCTCCACTAAGCGGTCAAGGATTTGCGAGCTTTATACGCCATCGAGCCCATTTTGTCTTCTGAAGGACACGTTCTATGGCGGCAGCTTGGGATCCTCGATTGCCTAGTCAGATCTCATCAACCACGACCATGAGGAGGGCACCGACCAAGGTTCTTCCAAGGTGAAACAACCCATCTGTGACATCAGAGATCGCACCATGGGTCTATGCTCTTCCAACTCGAAGGACCCATCCAGGAAATGTGAGGCAACATTCTATCAGCAAATCTTACCTTTTCTAGCTTGCCAACCCGTACCCTTTGTTGTACTAGCATTTGCCATGCGGTGCTTTAACTGTGCCATGTTTAATTATTTCGGTTATGCAAAAATGTATTGTTCACTAGGGCCATGTGATGTTTAAGTATGAATTGTCCACTTCAGTTTCACGAATGGCTATATTTGCTTGTTTATAGTGAGTAGATGCCTTGTTTATCTATATTTGGTTGTTAGGTTGGTCGGAGTGAGCATTTTTCCAGTTATCGAGCAGATGCCTTGTTTATATGTATTTGGTTCTTAGTTTGGTTGCAGTGAGCATTTGTCCAGTTATCAACCAGATGCCATGTTCATCTGTATTTGGTTGCTAGGTTGCTTTTTTAGCATTTGTCCAGTTATCAAGAAGATGCCTTGTTTATATGTATCTTCTTGTTAGGTTGGTTGCAGTGAGCATTTGTCCAGTTTTCAAGCATATGCCATGTTTATCTGTATTTGCTTGTTAGGTGGGTTGCAATGAGACTCCGTCCAGTTTTCAATGGCTATATTTGGTTGTTATACTGGTAATTTATGCCTTGTTTATTTCAGTCATTAACAATGTGTTGTTCATTATGTACAAGTTAGAACTGTGCCGCTCGACTACATCAATACCAGTTTGAACGGCTACATTTGGTGCCAGTTATTCCTGGTGTAGTTAACACATGACCTTTATTTCAGTTTTACACATTTATCCAGTGTGATTTTTAAGCTTTACCTACGTTCTATTCATTTTCAACAATATCAGTTTGAATTGCAATATTTGATTGATGTTAAGCCTGCTGTCGGTAACATTGCCTTCCATTTTATATCTACTTTAACAACATGCTGAAACCAACACATTCAAGCTATCATTTGGAGATGATGCTGTCTACCTTTGCTATATTTTTTTGATGTTAAGGTTGCTGTACTTATCATGCCTTTTCGCTACTTATGTAGGACAACAACGGGAGTGGCCACCATTTTCTGCTGAGGTTAGCTTCATCCCTCGGCTTGTACTCCCCCCGTCATTCCATAATGTAGTGCAGATAGATCCAGACACTTGTTAGCTTCTAATATTGACTTGTTGCTTGTAGGTACATATGCCCTTGGAGAGGATCCACACATCGACCCTTTTTGCGTATGGGGCAATGAGATATTCATGAACAAGCATCAAGTGAGGAAACTGATAAGGATTACTAGCAAAATTATTTGTTTATGCTCTATCCAATAGAACAGTGAGCTATAGGATGGTAACTACAAACTCTGCAGCCTTCTCTTTTTACTGCCCATATGAGTTGTTAGACAACAATGTTTGAATCTTTTTCGTTCGCAGTGGTTCCCGAAGCAGTTCACTCAAGATTACCTCGCAAATTACATGATTGGTGGACACACAATGAAGGTTAAAGTATTTCATCCAGACTACAATGAGCATCTAGAAGTCGTAATGAAGACAGTGAAGGATGGACGGGCAGCCATCATAAGGGGTTGGCCTAGATTCGTGCGTGCATTATGCATGGAGGAGGGCACAATATGGGCATTCCGCTTCACCTTCTCCAGCAACCAGAATGTCTTTCTCCTCTCTCTTTACAGTCTTTAGTACAAATGTGGTTCATCAATTTTTACTTGGTGCTTCTGTAGTTCTTCAGTATCTGTACCTGTGCATTGGTGGTTGAACCTATATTTTTAATAAACATGGTTGGATATGAAATAAGTGATTGCCTACTTTCAAATTCAAAACATGTGATTTTTAAATTAGGGATTAATTAGGGATTACACTGCACACGGATTGCGCAAGCGAAACGTCTGCGATAGACGTGGAGATCAGAAACGTTTCTAGGATTCACTACATGTGCGATCGATCTCCACTGCACACACGACATCCTCTTGAAAACTGTTTGCATTAGGCCACCTTGCGCAAACATTACCACATAAGAACTGTGTGTGATGGACAGCCTTTTTCACACAGTTTCTTCTACGCACCGTGTGTGATGCACTCAATAACGCAAATGGTAAAATTGTAAATATCATGTGCAATGGCAACACTATCACAAATAATTTAACGGGGAAAATTATGTGCGATGTACCTGTTAACGGAAACGTTTTCCTTGGAGCGACTGTGTGGGATGTACATATGAATGGAAACGTTTAGCGGGGATTGACTGTGTGGGATGTACTTGTGACCGGAAACAATTTTTCCTGTATAATTGTATTTTTTAGCTCTACTATACGTATTTTCGTATTTGAGCGCTCGCCAGTCGCACACGAACTAATTTTGCCAAGTGTGTGTGCCAGGCGGGCATATCCCTGACGGTTTCATGGTCGTGTGGGAAGGACCCCCCTATTGCCGTCACTCACTAGGCAACGGTTCCAAATGCCGTCGCGGAAAGGGGTTAAAAACCGTTTGTATAGCACTGACATGCATCAGTGATTAACGGCCCATTATTCCGTCGTCCGTTTCCAGCCCGTGTTAACTTTCGGCCTTCTAAGGGCCCATTTATTCTTGGGGTCATTTCCAAAATTCGGTTACTTAAGGTCTGTTACTGGCTTGTTCCGCTTGTGGGCCAAATTCAGCCCATGGTTACAGTTGGCCCGTTTGTGGCCTGTTAACCCGTTGGGCTGTTTTCATTGCGTCATCAAATATGGCCTATTAACGGCTTGTTATAGTCGGGCCATAAAATAGACGATTTCCTCTCTAGCCCATCTACAGCCCATTTTGCGGACCATTATTGGTCCACGAATAGTATGGCCCATGTTTGGCAAAATGATTATACGGCCTATAGAAGGCCCATAGATTAGATGACTCGTAGAAGGCCCATGGATCCTATGGCCTGTAGAAGGCCCATGGATCCTACGGCTCGTAGGAGGGTCGTGGTCACTACAACAGGTAGCAGGACCATGGTTACAACAGTCCATGTGTGGCCATAGTTATTGTGGCCTAGTTATAAAATAGGTTATTGTGGCCACTAGAAAAACACGGAAAAAGAAAGTGACTACAAGAAAGCACCTAAACAAGACAATAAGGAAATAAATAAGCAAGCAACTAACGCTAGGATATTACGGCTATTACACATATTATATCCACTAGGCATCAAAGTTCGCCATTAGTGCAAATATAGGGAACAAAGCAGCATATTACATACACTGGTCGTCTAAATTTGCCACCAGTGCAAATAAAGGCAGCAGCAAAACAAGTCCATAATTGAAACAACTTCAGAAGAGCTCAAGAAAGGTTATCCTGGGTATCTACCATGCTGGCAATAAGGTTAGCAAGCTTATTAGCTTTCTCCTGTTTGGCGCTAAAATCCTCCAACACTTGCTGTTGCGCCGGAAAGTATGCATCCGAATGCTCCAGGGACTTCCGTAGTCCTTCAGCTTCTTGTCGCAGCACAGCTGATCGATATCTTTCAGCTTGTAGTTGACACCCAAGAAACCAAACAGATTCAGACAGTGAGTTTGAATAGCTTGTGCCAGCAGTAGTGGCCAGTAACTCGAGCACTACACCAAGACAGGACTTTGGGGTTGTCTCACCGTCTTTAAGATAGTTTTCCTTAGATGTTTTATTATCTTTTTTGGAGACCAACAAGGATGTCTCACTATCCTGAACATTATCTCTATTACTTTCTTTACCATTGCTTAATAAGGCACTCTTTGCCAATATTCTGTCGGCATTCTAAAAGAAGAAACAAGCAGACACATAACAGGTTTAGCATGTACTAGTATATGAAACTCATTTCGGTGAAACAGTTCACTAGTAAGGTGGACAAGATTAAACTACCAAGTCTTCTATTGCCAAGTAGTACATAATGAAAGCATCAAACAAACATATATCTATGTCCTATGGTCACTGCATTGTCTTGCCAAATCAAAATAGAGACATGGTTCAAATCATATCAGTTCAAGACAAAGCTGCACTGAAAGAATACAAAGCGTGGGAAACTACATGGCACAACAAGATTTTAGATGGGTAGCATGGTTGTACATGTACAACAACACTATTAGCTATGTTGTGATGCTAGTAATGTGCATGATATGAGAAGTCAACTATATACACAATTGAAATTGAAATCAACAGAGCTATTTATAAGAGCAAACCTATTAAAGAAACATGTGCAAACATACCTGTTGTGCCATTGGAGTTTCGATTGGATCCTTCAATTTAAAAATAAGTTTGTATGGGTAAATATAGTGATACAAGAGCAAAGCAGTATCCACGATAGCAATGGAATCTTAAATGAGAACAGTTATTCTTCAGGTTTAATAACTTGTTCTACATGAACAGAGTACAGTAAGACACAAGCATACAGTACTTAAAAATAAAAAAATGAGCTCATAGACCTTACCACATTCTTGGTTCGGGACCAGTACAGTACAAGGCGTTCCCAGTCATCGTCCAGTAAATGTGTCTCGGGAGAACGTAAGGGTATTTAATGAGTTTCTTTGCCAGTGAAGTACGTTTTCTTCAGGTAATTCCGATACTGCCACCAAGCATTCTTGAAGGTAGTAGAGGTATTAGCACAGGTTACCTCATCCTGAGTTCCCAAATCGGTCCTTCTCCATAGAGAAAATGGGAAAATTTGTTGTATTATAACCATCATGGAGGTAGAATGTATGGGACAAAGCAAAGTAATTGCCATGAATAACATTACTTGCATATAACTCCTGGACAAACACCTGCAACTGGCATTTTCCTTCATCTTCAGCATAATATTTCCATGATGGGAAGATATGAACATAGGATCTAACAACATCAAATATGGTACATTCTAAACATGAATGGCTGGTTGTCCTTCCTCCACATGAATAGGTGTACTAACTGGTGGAGTTGGGGTCCGCTGTGGTAGTACTGGCGCTTTGGGCACTGGAGCTACCTTACTAACTGGTCTTGTTTGGGAGCTCTGTGGTGGAGATGGTGCTGTCTCAACAGGAACTGGGTTACTATCTACTGGGATTGGGGTTAGATTGGGTGAAGTTGTTCTCTGTCCATCGCAGTAGGGGTACAATCTGCGAGAGTCTGGGTTATGTGTGGTAGGGCTGGTTCTCGTGCATGTACAGCTATGGTCCTATCGCCACCAAGAGGTAGCACTATTTTATTTGAGGACTATGTTTTTACTCCGCTAGAAACTGACATCACTCGCTCCAATTCAACTGGTTGATAAACAGGAAACATAGTTGAATGTACAGACATTGTATGAGAGAGATGTAATAGATAGTGTGGAAAAAGAGGGCATGAAATAGTTTACATGTATATTGTTTAACTAAAAAGGATTAATTTCACATATATGATGTTTATCGAAACTGGATAGCATAGCATGACATAATTCAAAGATATGATGATTAACTAAACAGGATGGCATGAGATAATTATAGGATGTCTTTAGTAAACAGGTTCGCACGACATAATTCACATACATGTTATCTAAGTAATCAGGATTGCATGATTTAATTCACATATGTGATTTATATGCTAAGTAGAGGGCATTTGCATATATGATGTATGAACTAAGGACATGGTGTTGAATATTGTGTATATGATGTCTAAACTGTGCAATGCAAGACACCATATGCATGATATGAGCAGTATAACTGTTCCAAGTTAGAGCATACACCACGGTGGGGGATAGGACTGGTGTCTCTGAGTCCATGTCTGAGGAGCAATCGAGACCCAACAAGGGATTTGCTTTGACAGGTAGCACTATCTGCTCTGAAGACCTTGTTTTCACTCCAGATTTTGCCATCACCCACTCAAATGGCTGATTCACGGGAAGAGTAGTTTAATGTACAAACATTGTCAACAAATGGAAATGTAATGAAGAAAAGGATGGGCAAGATATCATTCAAATATATGATGCCTTGTTAAACAGGATGGCATTGCATATTTCACTTATATTATGGTTGGCTAAAAGAGATGAGACTGCATAATTCTCATATGTGATATAGAAATCAAACAGGTGGCATTACATAACATGTCTAAACTAAGCAGATGACATATATGATGATGAAAGTAGGTACTGCAAGGCAACATATGCATGATATGACCAACATCATCATGCCAAGTTAGAGCGAACACCTTGGGGGTAAGTAGGAGTGGTCAGCTGCGTCTGAACCCGCCACAGAACAGATATCTTCCTCTGGATTACAATCTGGAGAGGGAGCGGGAGGGTTTTCCATTGAACCCACGATGGAGCAATGTCTGCATGACATTGTATTGCCGCGCAAAACTCTTCTCTTTTTCTCTACATGTTCAGCATGACTGTGTACAATATCTTACATGCATACGAAAAAATATAGTGAGATTATGTAAGGAGAGCACGCAGAAATCTAGAGTAATGGTAAGAACCAGTGGATTAATCCAAAAATAATGATAGTAGGCTGATGATAGCCTTAAATTAATAAAAAGACAGATGCTGATTGCTTTACTATTTGTTTCCCACCCAAGATGAACAACATAGGAATAGCCTAGGTGAACCAGATAATAGATAGAGATACTATTCATAGCTGCCTCGATACGTGCCTCACAAGTAATTTTAAAACTCAAGTTTGAACATTAATTTGGACCTGACTTGGAGTCTAAGAGGTGAACAGGATGATAAAGTATTAGGTAATATTAAGCAATGCATAACATAAGCAGAAACAAAAGAGTGTGACCTCTCTTGTGGACCCGTGTACTCCTCAGGTTCATCTTCTTAGTCGATGATGGTGATGCAGTTGTGTTGGCTGCCGATGGCAGGGAAGGAGATCTGAGGCGGCGAAAGACGGTCAGGAGTCATGGCGTCTGGTTTGGTGGATTCTTCTGTCGATGGAGCAGCTCAGGTGAGGTGGACGACCTCGCGGCAGGAGCAGGACAAACCACACAAAGTTTTCTTTGACACGTACCTGTAACTGAAGTAATTCTGTAAGGGATCCTTTGGCTTGCAGGATTCTAGAAATGCAGGGATAGGAAAAACACTGGAATAGGATAGGAATGCACGTGGGAAACAGAGCATTTGTAAACACAGGATTTTTGTCAACTTGGGTGTTTGGTTCACAGGAATTGGAAGAGAAGAGGAATGGAAAGAAACATGGACAAATTAAAGTGAAACCGTATGAAAGCATGTACAGTTAGAATGTTATTCTGCCACTAATGCACTTGGTCTTGATTTCATGCATAGGATTTTGAAAAGTAGGTCCAAGTGGATGTTTTGCTCCATTCCTTTCAACAAAATGCATGAATAATTGCATATTAAAGTGCCATAGGAAAATTTCCTATTGCTATGTTTTTCCTTAAGTTTTTCCTTGGAACCAAAATAGCCCTAATGGATCGACATGAATGTAGAGTAGTAAGTGATGCGACAAGTGTACAATCTCTTTGCCGTAGCCGTGTCGACCTCAGCATCATTGGGTTGGTCACTAAAGAAGTTGAGGCAGGGGTGGCTATCGGGGGTGTGGAGGAAGATCTCAGGAATCTATAGACAACGTCCAGGGTAGTGCTCTGTTTTGATGGATGGTTCCGTCGTTGGAGCAGCTCCGGCGAGCCGTAAGACGTCGAGGCTGAAGCAGTACAAGATAGACATCGTTAATCTCAATTGGGATTCTAATAGTATCTCCAATAGATGATGTAAAGTACATTACCAAAAAGTGATAGATGTAAAATTTATATCACCAAAAAACACCTGATTACAACAGATGAGGTAAAAACTATTGACTCTAAACTTAACTGTCGAAACTAAAATTTACTGTGGAATCTGAATGTTACTGTCGAAGCTCAACGCACTGGTAGCAGAGAGGCACTTCACATGTAGTTTAGGCCGCTCAAGCACTAGTAGTAGAGAAACAGTGATCTAAATCAGCAGGCGATCAACGGGGAACACAATAGCAGATAGCAGCTAGAGCAGCAGGGCCTGGAGGAGCAGCAACTTGTGCCAGAGCAGCAACTCGTGTAGCTGCAGCAGCCCATGTACCAGCATCAGCAGCGCAAGCGAGAGCAAGAGCAGAGTAGTAGCATGAGCGAGGGGAAGAGCAGAGCAGCAGCATGAGCGAGGGGGAGGACAGAGCAGCAGCACGAGCGAGCGAGAGCCGGAGCAGCAGTAGCAGCGCAAGCAAGCGAGCGAGCGCCAGAGCAGCAGCAGCAGCAACACGAGGGAGCGAGCGAAAGCTGGTGCAGTAGCAGCGCGAGCAAGCGAGAGCCGGAGCAGCAGAAGTAGATCCGGCTGGTATGGACGCCGCCACCGAAGGGGCGTCGCACTAGGGGGAGAGCCGTCGTGGAGATGTCGCCCACGGTGCCGGCTTCGAGGTAGCCGCGCCATGGGGTGCGGGATGGAGCACCGTTAGTGTCGGGAGGTTGAGTTAAGGAGAATGTGCGATGCGATGATTGTACAACCTCTTCGGTGGTGCCGAGTAGGCCTCAACTTCGCCAGAGGAGTCTGTGAGGACGATGCGGTTTCGGTGGAGCGGGTTAAGGCGGCGCTGTGGGGATGGAGCAGTCACGAGAGACGAGGCGATCAGTGGAGAAGCTCCTTGGAGGTGGAGGACGGGGAGGCTGAACCGGCGGGACGACGAGATGGACAACGGATCCTCATCCGGGGAGGTGGATGAGGGACATCAAGATGTTGCGGTGGAAGACGTCGTCGGGCAAGAGGCTCCGACTGGGCAGTGGTGAGGTGCCGGACGAAGGAGGGTGGGGTTTCGCGGCTAGAGCAGAGAGGTTATGGTGGCGTGGGATTTTTAATGGCGAAAAGGAGGCGATGGGAGGGGGAACCATGACTTAGGGACGCGCTTGTCCAAAATGTAGGGTGTGTTACAAAAGTACCCCCCACCGATTTGAACTAGTGGCGGCTCAGGGTTAGAAGGGGGATTTCACGTGTCAGGATTTGGCAGCTGGAGGGAGTTTTCGTGCGCGTTGTAATTTCGGGATAGCAAAGCGCGAGTTTTGGGAGCACGATATCTGAATTTTCGGGATATAACAAGGTTGAATTTTAGGGACAAGCCGAACATGTAATATTGTATGTAGCAGATCAATTGGCACTTCCCTCAACTAAAAAACTAGAAAAAAATAAAACTATTCACACCACACAAAGAGAGAGTCTTGTCCCGTTTTACTGTACAAATGTTGTCCAAAGCTATGAATCCATGTTATGTCCAATTAAATTTTTTTCGCTGGTTGTATAATGCATGTAACCTATTAAATTTTTTTCATTCCAACATTTTAGTGCATTCCAAATGTCTATACTACCGCTGCAATTCGAACTAAATTTGAATTTGTTTCTCTATTTGAATAAGAATCTACAATCATGATTGTTGCCAACTTAAACCATCATTCGTGTATTACCTTAACAACACACCACATGATTGCTATAGAGATAGATAAGAACTGCGTGTACTATATGAACTCGAATTCAAATTTTCGAATACACTTGATGTTGATTCCAAATAATAGTACATTTGATGTACTAACTAGATATTCATAATCTAAACCATGTTCCATAAGTACACAATGTTTATCACACAAAGTATAGTGCCCCGCCCCCTACATTATCACAAGTATTTAGCCCTGAGCTGTAAAAGCCACATATTATCCCAAATTATGATCATGTTCTATATATTATATGTAGTATAACATGTTCATAACCACACCATGCGTATCACCATTACATATATTCATTCATGCATGCGTCGGTTAAAAACACTATGATATCTTCCTCAAGTATTTGAATCCACTTTTTATAATGAATTATGATCTCTGTCCGTCTATTACACCTTCACGATCCTCTTCTCTTTGTAGCTAGCTAGCGCTAAGTTCCTATCATGCATGCACACGCCCACCCCCTCTCACCCTCCCCCAGTGTCCCCTCCATCGCGCACATTCATTATTCCTCTTTAGGCCACTCACCCACAGTGTGTGTAGGCCCCCCGGGTCCTTCTTTCCGGCACACACCGGTCGATATACCTCTCTAGCCAAGTGTGCCTACCACAAACACACACTACCCCTCTTCTCTTCTCACTGTCCATGCCCCCAATGTCCAATACGTTCCACGCAGGTGCACACTCCCGCCCCTCTTTTCATCATTCTCATACTCGCACACTCCTCCCCCTCGACATAGTAGGACTCTTGCACCACCTCCTAGCCGCACCCCTCTCCCCATGTCCGTCTCTCTGGACCTTATTTGCTTCTAACACATGCATGCATGTATGTATACGTACCGATCACCCTACATATAGCTAGGTCAATTATAATTCTTTTTCCCCACACATCGATCGACTTACCTCACTAGTTATTTCTCCTCCTTTCTCGGACACACGACGATTGATCTTCCTATGTAGTTACGTCTGCTTACCACAACCATATCGTCCCCCCTCATCATCCTTGCATACCTCCCGACCCGTCTCTCACATGCATGTTCGTAGACAGGCAGACATGCCCTCTCTTATTGATATTGCACTCATACCCTCCGTTTGTGAGAAGCAACTCCACCACCAACCATCCGACACTCTACCTTTGTCTTTCTCCCAACCTTATTCCTCTGCTACACATATGCATGGATGTCGATCGATCTCTCTCAATACAAAGCTAGGTCTCTCTCCTACTCCACACATATACTAGTCGCTCTACCTCTCTATAGTTAGGTCTCTGCTCCTCCCCCCACACACCGATAGTAGAACGTTGTATGTAGGTATCCATGCCACAGAGAAAAACTACACCTCTGCCCTCTCACATTCTAGTAGGCCAGCAGGCCTGTATCTTTGACGTGGGAAAACACAAATTCAATGGAACTCTTTATCAATCGCGCACCCACACACTTCATCCCTATTTTCAATTCTATCGATATCTCACAGTGATGATCCCTCCACTCTCTTCTCGTGGATCGCTCCCTTTGTATATGATATATCCATGACTCTGTTTCACACGCATTGCTTATGTTACGTTTTTTGTTTGAGACATCATCGACACATTGCATCTGTATCGCACAAACCATCTCTCTCACACCCACCGACGTACGTACCTGCACCTAAATAAGAGGTGCACACATGACGCATGTACTCACGTCTCGTTCTCGTCCACACCCGCGCGGGTACACGGTGGAGTTCATTTCTCTATGAAAAGGCAGACCACTTGACAATTTGACGCGTGTAGCGGTTGTTTACTCGAAGGAAGGTCGTGTACCACGCGTAGATGGAACAAAGTTCAACTTGACGCGTTAGTATTAAATAAAGTTATATTCCTCAATGGCACATATAGAATATAAAATGACTGTCGTCGGGAAAAAAGAAAAATTCGCTCCACTATATACAATGCAGCCTGCCTGCCGGGGTTTGTCTCTCGTCACACTATCTCACACAAGGCGGAGATGGCCTCTCTCTCTCACCATTGGTCACTAATCCGGCCTCATCCTGTCCGCTGGCAGAAAGGGAGGATGTGCATCGTTTCTCCATTCGACAGTGTTAAGGCAGCACGTCCTGATCTGCGGTACCCGCCATTCTCTCTGACCAAGATTCGGCATAGTAGGGCCCTCGCCACTTGCTCTTTGTCGTTGTATGGGTAGATTCCGGTCGCCGGCGCCCTCCTAGTTACATCGCGATGACCCTCGGGTACAGCTTCCTCTGGCCTTGCTCCACTGCCCATCTTTCCACGTTGCTGCATGTGGATCTTCTTTAATTGTTTGCTTAAAACGTATCTCGGCTGGCATACTTTCCATCTTGCAATCTCGTCCTCAAACCGTTTTTTGATAAACCACCATGTTGTTAGATTTCCCTTATTACATGGAATATGCTTCTTTTTTATCGGCATATGTGTCTTCTACTCGTGTTATTGGGAAGTAATTGTTTCCTTTCTACTTTCTTTTGCAAACAAGGCTATCCATTTCACCTCGTTGCTATTGGGACCTTTTAGTGAACTGAACAAATCACTTTTTTCTTAAGAGTGTTTTGTGCAGTCCCGCCAAATGTCACATGGGCAGCGTTTTTACATTTCTGTGGGACTGCAGAAAGGGAGATTGTTTTTTCTATCCTCCTCATCCAACTCCGTGCCTAATCTTCTCCAACAAGTAGTTAGTCCTAAAGAGAGATTGCAGAGGTAATTGGCTTCTATTTGTATTATTGTAATCACACTGACTGAATGTCTTTGCAAACAGGGATGATCAGCTCGATTTTAGTGGAGCTGCACAAAATGATCAGATTGTGATGTCCTCCATACACCTCTTTTTTGGCTACAGAGCTGGCTGAAACTAGCTGCCAACCAATGAGCACTGTGTCTAGGAAATGGAGCCATGCCTACGAACAACATCGATCAATTATATATTTTCTTTATTTGTACACCTTCTCACAACTTCGTCTTCAGTTGTGATTTGAATATTGGTGCTGATCTGCGAACCATTGAGATGCATTAGCAGCCATGGTAGTTTCATTTGTATTTGATGGAATGTTGTAATGAGACAATCTTGAGGCAAGAAGGCACGTGAATCCTAAGTTGAAACCTTTTTTTCCTGCGAGAACCAAAGTTGAGACCTTCATAGCATCACAGTACAATTTCATTATGCTGGAAAATTATGCGTACATATAAATAAATCTTGAAGGATTGATAGCAATGCCAGAAACAATTCAACTTCGTTTCGCCAACATGTGGGACATCCTTCATCCGGCTCCTCCTGCCATGCAGCAATATTGAGTGCACAACTGCAGGGAAGATTCACCCCGGTCGTTGCGCCGCAGTAATAATGACTAGTGAGCAGTCAAATCACAAAGCCCCACCTTTGCCACAGTAAGTTACTCGGACAAAGCAACCATCATTTCTCTCTTCGTTGAATCTGCTAGTACACCAATATTACCAGAGTAATAAGTTGCTCGGGTGAAGCAACCATCACTTCACCTTTCCCACAGTAAGTACTACCTCCTTTTTTTATTCTAGAAATAACCACACGTGAATATTGGATGGTAGCAGCACAACAACTGAATCAAAAATCGAATCTAACCAATGAACTAGTACTAATGATGAGCGTTTTCTAGTATCATGTACCCCGTCTATCCATGTATATAGTGTTTAATGCGTTTTCCGAGACTAACTTTGGCCCTGTTTTGATGCATGGGTTAGAGTTAGTTTGAGATAGTTGGGGCTCAAATAGCCCAAAAGTATCGAAACATGAGGGTTAAATTGGAGGAAGTTCCACCAAACCCACCAAAAAAACTATCCCACCCAAGAGGTGCTAATTGGAGATAGTTCTCATTGGGCCCACTAAAAAATCACTTTTCTCTCTCTATCACACCAGCCAAGTGGTGCTAATTGGAGCTAGTTCTCATGGGGCCCATTGAAATATCACTGTTCTCTCTCCATCAAGTGCATTTATTGTCAATCTAACCCTGTCATCCAAACACCTCTTTGGCTAGATTTAGTTTAGGGTTAGTCATGAGTTAGTCTAACCTCTAGCTAAGTTAGAGTATCCAAACAGAAGCAGTATAGGACATGCAAGTTGCTCAAAGCATAGCGTCAAATTTGTATGTGAAAGGTTCTTTTTTTAAACGAGACGTCAAAGGATCTTCGAATGATATAATTTTCAAATTATATAAAATGCTATCAATAGTCAAAGGCAACCTTGAAGAATACATTAGGCCCTATATAAAATCTTATCAATAGTCAAAACCAAGTATCACTACTACACCAAACAAGTTCAAAACGAGAAACTGGACCCACTCACGGCACGACACACCTGTCGCGTTTGGTCCGTCGGTCAAAGCACTTCCTCTTCTTGGCATAACAATAGAGTACAGTAATTTTTTTATAATGCTCTTGGCATGTCGCTAACATGTGATGAGTTAACCGACCTCAATAGACGACAAAATCACCAGCCCGCCACACTTTGAGAGAGACGAGGAGCGAGAAGTGATACGGGCTGGTGGATTACTAGAGCTAGGTCTCGCACGGAGGCCAAGAAATATGGTGATAGCATGGGTTGGCCATGTATGATGTAACTACACTGGGTTGCCATGTTTCGGACTCTTCAGGTCTATTGTGGAGAAGATTGGGTAGATTATATATCGCCGAATAAAAATATTAAATAGTCCAGATGCTCCACCGCGAGGTTTCTTACTCCTTCTCGGTCGTCGGAAAGCGTTCTTCTAAGTTTTGGCGACACGTGGGAGATCCAGCATCCAGGTCCATGTGTCATGCAAGAAAATGGAGTTAAGTATCGTAGGAGAGACTCACCAACGGTCACGAACGTTGGTGGAGTACGTGCATGAATCGCCCGAAAAAAGGAATACGAGCACAAAGAGAAGAGGTGCAGACACCAACGTATGTACTCTTTGCCTCTTTCCCTAATACTCACGCGCGGGTACACGGTGAGCTCATTTTTGTATGAAGAGGCAGCTCACCATATAATTTGGCGAGTGTAGTAGTTGTTCATGGGAACCACGCGTGGGCGAATCAAAGTTTGATCATGACGAGGTGGCGTTTTTTTTAAATGAAGTTATTCTATTTGATGTCACGTACGCAACATTATTTTCTCAATGGAACGTGAATCATGCACGCACTGAATGACGGAGCATAGGATGGTAGCCATGGACATTGTCATCCCTTTTTGGAGACTAATACACTACTTTTGATGTGTCCCCTTAACTCGCAAACTAGGAGAAGCTTTGCTTACTACGACTAGCCACAGTGGAGAGTAACATACACATATTCCTAAACTATGTTAATACCTTCATAGTGGGTAGTAACATAAGTGTGGTGTCATGCAAAGCTACATTTATTAGGTTATAGACTCATATTGCATTGGAACATGTGATGTTACAGTAACTAGATAAGTTACTCAAACTACCTCTCTTCTCATTAACTCACTCCCACATAAGAAAAATTGCTGAGTTGGACTCGATGTTACTGCTGAAGTTACTCCCACTGTGGCTAGTCTACTACTATGACCTCTCCCTCACTCACGCGCACGTGCGGTGGCTCGCAGGACGAGGAGAAGCTTTTGCTTTACGATAGTGCGCATAATACATGCGGTGGACATGCAACGGTTCATTTGGTGTCAGATTGCCAGAAGTATCTATACTGTAGTACCATCATCATTGTTTGACTTCTGGAACAGGCGAAGAGCCAAGTGCAAGGTCACCTACCCATAGTATTACTGGCCGTGTTTGCACGAATTTTTTAATGTAGTACAATCTGAGTGGATTGCTCGAGTGGTCATCACAGGTGAGCCAATCGATTTGCACCCTTCCGCGCTCCATTTTGTCTTGTGTTACTTCCTCCGTCCAACATGTTGACAAGTGGGCCCGATGCTCATGTATGCGAACGTGGTAGTCAATTATTTTTCCAGAGTCGGCTATCACACCCTTTTAATGCCACGTCAATGTACCCACTAAAAACAAGTTAGACTTGTTCGGTTCATCTACCTCCCTAGGTGTTTGGAGAGGAATTGGCCGTCGCGAGGCGGTTCTATAGGTGGGCAGGCGGCAAAAAATAGGGGAAAACGAGCGAACCAACTAGAAGAGAGATTTGGTTGATTTTATATCGCTGAAATATTATAAAATATCATGAGTGCGGACGCTCCACCGCGAGGTTCCTTGCTCCTTCTCGGTCATCGGGAATCTATGTTCTTCCACTCTTTTTTTGATGTGAGCTTTTGTTCATCCTTTTGCCAACACACGGGACATCTAGCATCAAGGTGCACGTGTCATGCAACAAAATGCAGAAAAGCAGTGCATAAGTGAGTCGTGCACTTCGATGGCACCTAGTACTACGCAATTTTTTTCTCCTCGATGGCACATGAATAGTGCAGGTACTCAATGACGGAGCACAGGATGGTAGCCATGGACGTGGTCGGCCCTTTTTAGAGAAAGTACTAAATAACTTTGATGGGTCCCATCAACTTGCAGAACGACGAGAAGCTTGCTTACTACACCTTCTCCCTCACCAACGTGTGCGCGGTGGCTCGCAGCACGAGGAGAAACTTTTTCTTACAAGTGGTGGACGTGCAGCAGTTCATTTGGTGTCAGATTGCCAGAAGTACTATTGTAGTGCCATCATTATTGTTCGACTTCTGGAAGAGGAGAAGAGCCAAGCGTAAGGTCACCTACTAACCTAGTATAGTAGTATACTATAGCCAAATCTGGTCCACCTTTTTAGAGAATGGTTAATTAATATAGGCGGCTCTTGCAGCGGCACATCATTTAGAGCAAGTACTCTCTTTGTAGGAGCTTAAAATGCATGAATAGGAAAAATAAAGATTGGAGTGGCATGTCCACTTGAATCCCATAGCATTAACACAGTGTTCCCCTAAAAAACAGTGTTTGACACAGGAAAAACAAAGGAAGTGAAAAAAAGTTGGAGTGGATGCTAGATTGTCAATTAACACATGATTACATAGGAAAAAATCATATAGCATTCTATCCTATGAATCAAACGACCAATGTAGGAAACTTATGAGGGTGGTCTCTCCAATAGTGTTCCTCGGCTCGCACCTAGCATCACGGTGGTCGAACTTGGAGTCATTCATCTGGTACATGTGGCATCTCAGATTTGGACACAAGGTGATGTACACGATCAAGGATAATGTTCTCCTCAAAGCCGGACATACACAGTCAAGGGGGTAAGGGCGGACACGACCTCTCACTGTGTCCGCCATTTGAAGAGGCGCGCCAGCCAAGGGCGCCGCCCACTGCACTCCCAGCTGTACCCGCCTCCTCACCGCATTCAAAAACCTACATTTACTTGCAAGATGCCCATGCCTTGCATGGAACATCAAGATGAATTTGTATGGGTAGTTTATCTTGTGGGAGAAAAGGATGAACGAGGGAAGGCCTTATTTGCAAATGTGGAGAGGGGTGTGGGTATCTTTTTGCAAAATTGCCATAGTTTCCTTCCTATCCATCAGATATAAATTAGACGGCCTATATTGTAGGATGGCAGTCACACCATCGTCACCGCCACTGTCGGCGTCCTGGGAACGGGGGTACCCAGACTTGCCTGCCTGCGGCCCAGGGCGTGGCTCCACCAATGGCCTGGTATGGCCCATCTTCACTAGCAACCACTCAAGACCCTTGAGAGGGGCCAAGCCTCGCGAGGTGGACGATGCCAAGACCTCCTCCGATGCGGCCTCGCTAGGCTGGCTCTTGAAGAGCGGAGATATCTTCACAAGGTGCACCTCGCGAGCTCCACGTGACGTGAACCATGACGACCAAGGCCAGGCGGGCGCCAGCGGGTGCAGGGGGCCAGTTTCCTCTTTGGTGCTAAGGAAGCAGGCGCAGGCGAGGAGTCCCAAGGAATTAGGCAAAGGTTTCCATATCGGTGCAACAATAACAAGACCAGCAGGACGGAGGTCATTGCGGAGCCCACGGCGGCGTCACCACCAGAGCCTTTGGCAGGTGAAGACCACCTTTTGTCAAGATAACTTGTGCTAGTTGTCTCCCTTCGAGGCAATCCACCACTATATTAGTTCATCCTCCAATATACTAGTTCATCCTCAGCCCTCGAGGCAATCCACCACACCACACTGGAGGAGAGTATTACACCACAACGGTGGCCCGAACCAGTATAAACTCTCGTGTCTCTTGTTCCTTGGGTTCGGCGAGCTAGGCCTAGAAATCGTTGTGTGAGTGAGCGAGGGAGAGGGAGATCTTCGTGCGCACCCCAGTGTTTGAACCTCAAGGCTTTGCCGGAACCCACAATCCGACATTTGGCGCACCAGGTAGGGGTGCGCCGAAGCTTCGCCTCTCCGCTTGCTTCGTCCAGCTCCATGGCAGACGCCATCCCTCCAATTAGGCCGGCGGGTGCCTGCGGATGCGCCGCTGGCGTCCGGGCCTTCACACACGCCTGGCGGCAGGTGCGGTGGCCGTGCAAGTTCAAGCCAGAGATGCCGCCTCGCTACGACGGTGCGGCAGATCCGGCGGCCTTCCTGCAGGCGTATGAGGAGGCCATCCTTGAAGCCGGAGGCGACGACCAGGTCATGGCCAACTGGTTCTCCCTAGCCCTGGCCAGCGTGCCACGCGCCTGGCTGCTCAGCCTGCCAGGATCTTCAGTGGCCTCCAGGGAGGAGATGCGTGATACGTCTCCAATGTATCTATAATTTTTTATTGCTCCATGCTATATTATCTACTGTTTTGGACATTATTGGGCTTTATTATCCACTTTTATATTATTTTTGGGACTAACCTATTAACCGGAGGCCCAGCCCAGAATTGCTGTTTTTTTGCCTGTTTTAGGGTTTTGAAGAAAAGGAATATCAAACGGAGTCCAAACGGAATGAAACCTTCGGGAACGTGATTTTCTCATGGAATACAACTCAGGAGACTTGGACCCTACGCCAAGGCACGTAACAGGAGGCCACGAGGTAGGGGGCGCGCCCTATCCTACCAGGCGCGCCCCCACCCTCATGGGCCCCCTGTTGCTCCACTGATGTACTTCTTCCTCCTATATATATCCACGTACCCCCAAACGATCAGATACGGAGCCAAAAGCCTAATTCCACTGCCGCAACTTTCTGTATCCACGAGATCCCATCTTGGGGCCTGTTCCGAAGCTCCGCCGGAGGGGGCATCGATCACGGAGGGCTTCTACATCAACACCATAGCCCTTCCGATGAAGTGTGATTAGTTTACCTCAGACCTTCGGGTCCATAGTTAGTAGCTAGATGGCTTCTTCTCTCTTTTTGGATCTCAATACAATGTTCTCCCCCTCTCTTGTGGAGATCTATTCGATGTAATCTTCTTTTTGTGGTGTGTTCATCGTGACTGATGAATTGTGGGTTTATGATCAAGTCTATCTATGAATAATATTTGAATCTTCTCTGAATTCTTTTATGTATGATTGGTTATCTTTGAAAGTCTCTTCAAATTATTAGTTTGGTTTGGCCTACTAGATTGATCTTTCTTGCAATGGGAGAAGTGCTTAGCTTTGGGTTCAATCTTGCGGTGTCCTTTCCCGGTGACAGTAAGGGCAGCAAGGCACGTATTGTATTGTTGCCATCAAGGATAACAAGATGGGGTTTTCTTCATATTGCATGAGTCTATCCCTCTACATCATGTCATTTTGCTTAAGGCGTTACTCTGTTTTTACTTAATACTCTAGATGCATGCTGGATAGCGGTCGATGAGTGGAGTAATAGTAGTAGATGCAGGCAGGAGTCGGTCTACTTGTCTCGGACGTGATGCCTATATACATGATCATACCTAGATATTCTCATAACTATGCTCAATTCTATCAAATGCTCAACAGTAATTTGTTCACCCACCGTAGAATACTTATGCTCTCGAGAGAAGCCGCTAGTGAAACTTATGGCCCTCGGGTCTATCTTTATCATATCAATCTCCTACTACTTAGTTATTTACTTTACCTTTACTTTACTTTGCATCTTTACCATAAAAATACCAAAAATCTTATCTTATCATATCTATTAGATCTCACTCTCGTAAGTGGCCCTATAGGGATTGGCAACCCCTATTTGCGTTGGTTGCGAGAATTTATTTGTTTTGTGCAGGTGCGAGGGACTCGCACGTAGCCTCCTGCTGGATTGATACCTTGGTTCTCAAAAACTGAGGGAAATACTTACGCTACTTTGCTGCATCACCCCTTCCTCTTCGGGGAAAACCAACGCAGTGCTAAAAGATGTAGCAAGAAGGATTTCTGGCGCCGTTGCCGGGGAGGTCTACGCAAAAGTCAACATACCAAGTACCCATCACATACCCTTATCTCCTGCATTACATTATTTACCATTTGCATCTCGTTTTCCTCTCCCCCCCCCCACTTCACCCTTGCCGTTTTATTCGCCCTCTCTCTCTATCCTCCCTCTCTATTTGCCTCTTTTTGCCCACTTGCTTTTTGTTGCTTGTGTGTTAGTTTGCTTGCTTGTCACGATGGCTCAAGATAATACTAAATTGTGTGACTTCACCAATACCAACAACAATGATTTTATTAGCACTCCGATTGCTCCTCTTACCGATGCTGAATCTTGTGAAATTAATGTTGCTTTGCTGAATCTTGTCATGAAAGATCCGTTCTCCGGCCTTCCTAGTGAAGATGCCGCTACCCATCTGAATAGCTTCGTTGATTTGTGTGACATGCAAAAGAAGAAAGATGTGGATAATGATATTGTTAAATTGAAGCTATTTCATTTTTCGCTTAGAGATCGTGCTAAAGCTTGGTTCTCGTCTTTGCCTAAAAATAGCATTGATTCATGGAATAAGTGCAAAGATGCTTTTATCTCTAAGTATTTTCCTCCCGCTAAGATCATCTCTCTTAGAAACGATAGTATGAACTTTAAGCAACTTGATCATGAACATGTTGCACAAGCTTGGGAGAGAATGAAATTAATGATACGTAATACTCATGGTTTGAATTTATGGATGATTATACAAAAATTTTATGCCGGATTGAATTTTGCTTCTAGAAATCTTTTAGTTTCGGCCGCGGGAGGCACTTTTATGGAAATCACTTTAGCAGAAGCTACTAAACTCCTAGATAATATTATGGTTAATTATTCTCAATGGCACACTGAAAGATCCACTAATAAAAAGGTGCATGCGATAGAAGAAATTAATGTTTTGAGTGGAAAGATGGATGAACTTATGAAATTATTTGCTAATAAGAGTGTTTCTTCTGATCCTAATGATATGCCCTTATCTACTTTGATTGAGAATAATAATGAATCTATGGATGTGAATTTTGTTGGTAGGAACAATTTTGGTAACAACGCGTATAGAGGAAATTTCAATCCTAGGCCTTATCCTAGTAATCCCTCTAATAATTATGGTAATTCCTACAACAATTCTAATGGAAATTATAATAAGATGCCCTCTGATTTTGATTCTAATATTAAAGAATTTATTGGTTCGCAAAAGCATTTTAATGCTATGATTGAAGAAAAATTGCTTAAGATTGATGATTTGGCTAGGAACGTTGATAGAATTGCTCTTGATGTTGATTCTTTGAAACTTAGATCTATTCCACCTAAGCATGATATCAATGAGTCTCTCAAAGCCATGATAATTTCCATTGATGAGTGCAAAGAAAGAACCGCTAGGATGCGTGCGAAGAAAGATGCCTTTATAAAAGTGTGTTCTTCTAGTTCCTATGAAAATAATGATGAAGATCTAAAAGTTATTGATGTGTCCCATATTCAATCTTTGTTTTGTAATATGAATCTTGATAATGATGGGACTGAATATGATCCACCTTTACCTAGAAGGCATTCTAAGAATTCTGAATCTTTTGATCTTGATGCTAAATTTGATAAAAGTGGGATCGAAGTAATTAAAACCCTAGATGTTGCTAAACCCACTATTATGGATTTGAAGTAATTTAACTATGAAAATTGATCTTTGATTGATTGTATTTCCTTGTTGCAATCCGTGCTAAATTCTCCTCACGCTTATAGTCAAAATAAAGCGTTTACTAAACATATCGTTGATGCCTTGATGCAATCTTATGAAGAAAAACTTGAATTGGAATTTTCTATCCCTATAAAACTTTATGATGAGTGGGAACCAACTATTAAAATTCAAATTAAAGATTATGAATGCTATGCTTTATATGATTTGGGTGCTAGTGTTTCCACGATTCCTAAGACTTTGTGTGATTTGTTAGGTTTCTGTGATTTTGATGATTGCTCTCTAAACTTGCACCTTGCGGATTCCACTATTAAGAAACCTATGGGAAGAATTAATGATGTTCTTATTGTTGAAAATAGTAATTATGTGCCCGTAGATTTTATCGTTCTTGACATAGATTGAAATCCTTCATGTCCTATTATTCTTGGTAGACCTTTCCTTAGAACGATTGGTGCAATTATTGATATGAAGGAAGGAAATATTAGATTCCAATTTCAATTAAGGAAATGCATGGAACACTTTCCTAGAAATAAAATTAAATTACCTTATGAATCTATTATGAGAGGCACTTATGGATTGCCTACCAAAGATGGCAATACCTAGATCTATTCTTGCTTGTTATGCCTAGCTAGGGGCGTTAAACGATATCGCTTGTTGGGAGGCAACCCAATTTTATTTTTATTCCTTGCTTTTTGATCCTGTTTAGTAATAAATAAATTATCTAGCCTCTGTTTTGGTTGTGTTTTTTGTGTCTAATTAGTGTTTGTGCCAAGTAGAACTGTTGGGAAGACTTGGGGAAAGTCTTGTTGAACTTGCTGTAAAAAACAGAAACTTTAGCGCTCACAAGAACTGATGTCATTTTTATTTGGAGAGTGATATTTAGTTAATTGTTTTTGCATATGATTAATATATAAATTTATCACGTCCAGCAATTTATTTTAGAATTTTTGGGGTTCCATATCTTGCTCTAGATACAGATTACTACAGACTGTTCTGTTTTTGACAGATTCTGTTTTTCGTGTGTTGTTTGCTTATTTTGATGAATCTATGGCTAGTAAAATAGTTTATAAACCATAGAGAAGTTGGAATACAGTAGGTATAACACCCATATAAATAAATAATGAGTTCATTACAGTACCTTGAGGTGGTATTTTGTTTTCTTTCGCTAACGGAGCTCACGAGATTTTCTACCTTAAGTTTTGTGTTGTGATGTTTTCAAGTTTTGGGTAAAGATTTGATGGATTATGGAACAAGGAGTGGCAAGAGCCTAAGCTTGGGGATGCCCATGGCACCCCCAAGATAATCTAAGGACACCTAAAATCCAAAGCTTGTGGATGCCCCGGAACGCATCCCCTCTTTCGTCTACTTCTATCGGTAACTTTACTTGGAGCTATATTTTTATTTGCCACATGATATATGTTTTGCTTGGAGCGTCTTGTATGATTTGAGTCTTTGCTTGTTAGTTTACCACAATCATCCTTGCTGTACACACCTTTTGAGAGGGCCATATATGATTTGGAATTTGTTAGAATACTCTATGTGCTTCGCTTATATCTTTTGAGTATATAATTTTGCTCTAGTGCTTCACTTATATCATTTAGAGCACGGTGATAGATTTGTTTTATAGAAACTATTGATATCTCATGCTTCGCTTAGATTATTTTGAGAGTCTTAATAGCATGGTAATTTGCTTAAAATCCTAATATGCTTGGTATGCAAGATTAATAATAAAACTCTCTTATGAGTGTGTTGAATACTATGATAAGTTTGATACTTGATAATTGTTTTGAGATATAAAGATGGTGATATTAAAGTTGTGCTAGTTGAGTAGTTGTGAATTTGAGAAATACTTGTGTTGAAGCTTGTGATTCCCATAGCATGCACGTATGGTGAACCTTTATGTGATGAAGTCGGAGCATGATTTATTTATTGAGTGTCTTCCTTATGAGTGGCGGTCGGGGACGAGCGATGGTCTTTTCCTACCAATCTATCCCCCTAGGAGCATGCGCGTAATACTTTGCTTTGATAACTTGTAGATTTTTGCAATAAGTATATGGGTTCTTTATGACTAATGTTGAGTCCATGGATTATACGCACTCTCACCCTTCCACCCTTGCTAGCCTTTCTAATACCGCACACCTTTCGCCGGTATCATACACCCACCATATACCTTCCTCAAAACAGCCACCATACCTACCTATTATGGAATTTCCATAGCCATTCCGAGATATATTGCCATGCAACTTTCCACCGTTCCATTTACTATGACACATTCCATCATTGTCATATTGCATATCCCGGTACACCGTCGGAGGCATTCATATAGAGTCATATTTTGTTCTAAGTATCGAGTTGTAATTATTGAGTTGTAAGAAAAATAAAAGTGTGATGATCATCATTATTAGAGCATTTTCCCAAGTGAGGAAAGGATGATGGAGACTATGGTTCCCCCACAAGTCGGGATGAGACTCTGGACGAAAAATAAATAAAAGAGGCCAAAGAAGCCCAAATAATAAAAAAGAGAAAGAAAAGAGGCCATAAAAAGGAGAAAAGGCCCAAAAAATGATGAGAGAAAAAGAGAGAAGGGACAATGTTACTATCCTTTTACCACACTTGTGCTTCAAAGTAGCACCATGATCTTCATAGTAGAGAGTCTCTCATGTTATCACTTTTATATACTAGTGGGAATTTTTCATTATAGAACTTGGCTTGTATATTCCAATGATGGGCTTCCTCAAATTGCCCTAGGTCTTCATGAGCAAGCAAGTTGGATGCACACCCACTTAGTTTCTTTTTGAGCTTTCATATACTTATAGCTCTAGTGCATCCGTTGCATGGCAATCCCTACTCACTCACATTAATATCTATTGATGGGCATCTCCATATCCCGTTGATACGCCTAGTTAATGTGAGACTATCTTCTCCCTTTTTGTCTTCTCCACAACCACCACTCTATTCCACCTATAGTGCTATATCCATGGCTCGCGCTCATGTATTGCGTGAAAATTGAAAAAAATTTGAGAATGTCAAAAGTATGAAACAATTGCTTGGCTTGTCATCGGGGTTGTGCATGATTTAAATATTTTGTGTGGTGAAGATAGAGCATAGCCACACTATATGATTTTGTAGGGATAACTTTCTTTAGCCAT
Source organism: Triticum urartu (assembly GCF_003073215.2). Taxonomy (NCBI): domain Eukaryota; kingdom Viridiplantae; phylum Streptophyta; class Magnoliopsida; order Poales; family Poaceae; genus Triticum; species Triticum urartu. The sequence continues at coordinate 149,835,236 of NC_053022.1, read as the reverse complement.
GTTATTTTGAGAAGACATAATTGCTTTGTTAGTATGCTTGAAGTATTATTATTTTTATGTCAATATGAACTTTTGTCTTGAGTCTTTCGGATCTGAATATTCATACCTCAATTAAGAAGAATTACATTAAAATTATGCCAAGTAGCACTCCGCATCAAAAATTTTGTTTTCATCATTTACCTACTCGAGGACGAGTAGGAATTAAGCTTGGGGATGCTTGATACGTCTCCAACGTATCTATAATTTTTGATTGCTCCATGCTATATTATCTACTGTTTTGGACATTATTAGGCTTTATTATCCACTTTTATATTATTTTTGGGACAAACCTATTAACCGGAGGCCCAGCCCAGAATTGCTGTTTTTTTGCATGTTTTAGGGTTTCGAAGAAAAGGAATATCAAATAGAGTCCAAACAGAATGAAACCTTTGGGAACGTGATTTTCTCATTGAATACAACTCAGGAGACCTGGACCCTACGCCAAGGCACGTAACAGGAGGCCACGAGGTAGGGGGCACGCCCTACCCTACCAGGCGCTCCCCCACCCTCGTGGGGCCCCTGTTGCTCCATCGATGTACTTCTTCCTCCTATATATATCCACGTACCCCCAAATGATCAGATACGGAGCCAAAACCCTAATTCCACTGCCGCAACTTTCTGTATCCATGAGATCCCATCTTGGGGCCTGTTCCGGAGCTCCGCCGGAGGGGGCATCGATCACGGAGGGCTTCTACATCAACACCATAGCCCTTCTGATGAAGTGTGAGTAGTTTACCTCAGACCTTCGGGTCCATAGTTAGTAGCTAGATGGCTTCTTCTCTCTTTTTGGATCTCAATACAATGTTCTCCCCCTCTCTTGTGGAGATCTATTCGATGTAATCTTCTTTTTGCGGTGTGTTTGTTGAGACCAATCAATTGTGGGTTTATGATCAAGTCTATCTATGAATAATATTTGAATCTTCTCTGAATTTTTTATGTATGATTGGTTATCTTTGCAAGTCTCTTCGAATTATCAGTTTGGTTTGGCCTACTAGATTGACCTTTCTTGCAATGGGAGAAGTGCTTAGCTTTGGGTTCAATCTTGCGGTGTCCTTTCCCGGTGACAGTAAGGGCAGCAAGGCACGTATTGTATTGTTTCCATCGAGGATAACAAGATGGTGTTTTTTTTCATATTGCATGAGTCTATCCCTCTACATCATGTCATCTTGCTTAAGGCGTTACTCTGTTTTTACTTAATACTCTAGATGCATGCTGGATAGCGGTCGATGAGTGGAGTAATAGTAGTAGATGCAGGTAGGAGTCGGCCTACTTGTCTCGGACGTGATGCCTATATACATGATCATACCTAGATATTCTCATAACTATGCTCAATTCTGTCAATTGCTCAAGAGTAATTTTTTCACCCACCGTAGAATACTTATGCTCTCGAGAGAAGCCACTAGTGAAACCTATGGCCCCCAGGTCTATCTTTATCATATCAATCTCCTACTACTTAGTTATTTACTTTGCTATTTAGTTTGCCTTTACTTTACTTTGCATCTTTACCATAAAAATACCAAAAATATTATCTTATCATATCTATCAGATCTCACTCTCGTAAGTGGCCCTATAGGGATTGACAACCCCTATTTGCGTTGGTTGCGAGGATTTATTTGTTTTGTGTAGGTGCGAGGGACTCGCGCGTAGCCTCCTACAGGATTGATACCTTGGTTCTCAAAAACTGAGGGAAATACTTATGCTAATTTGCTGCATCATCCCTTCCTCTTCGGGGAAAACCAACGCAGTGCTAAAAGAGGTAGCAATGCGCAGTCTCTCCGTCGCGCGCTTCGCGGCACAGGCGCCTCTCGCCATAACAGCCCTCCTCGATGGTTCGCGGGCGCCACCCACGGATCGCCACGTCAAGCAGTTCATCCGCCAGGTGGGCGCCGCCCCCGTGCAGCCGTGGGCTCCCCTGGGATAGGCAGCGCCCCAGGCTGACGTCACCTTCAGCTCGGAGGACCACCCAGCTATCACCATGGGCTCGGGCGCGCTCCCAATGCTATGCACACCCACCATCTGCAACGTGGCGTTGACCAAGACCCTCATCGACAGCGGAGCCAGCCTCAACATTCTCTCCATGGAAGCCTTCGGCTTGCTTCATGTACCATACGGCAGGCTCCGCCCCACCAAGCCTTTCTCTGGAGTCGGCATCGGCTCCACCAGCCCCCTGGAGCAAATACGCCTCCCGGTCACCTTTGGTACCCACGACAACTACCGCACCGAGCTGATCGACTTCGACATCGCCCACATCGGCCTCCCGTACAACGCCATGCTCGGGTACCCTGCCCTAGCTCAGTTCATGGCAGCAACCCATCCAACCTACAACCTCATGAAGATCCCAGGGAGCAACGGCGTTCTCACCGTGGCCGAGGACACCAGGGAAGCCCTAACGGCTCTCAAGCTCGCCTTCAGAGCCGCCGCGGTGGCACGTCCAGCCGATGAGGCCGCCCCGGGGACTAAGGGGGCCGTGCCAGCAAAAAAGAAGCAGTTGTTCACTCAAGATCGGGCTAAAACCAAGCAAGTGCCAGTCGAGGAAGACAGGGCCTCAGGAGCCACTTTCACCATAGGTGCCAACCTCGATCCCGACCAAGAAGATGCGCTGGTGAGATTCTTGCGTGCGAACAAGGAGGTATTCACCTGGGAGCCCAAGCAGCCAGTGGGAGTCCCAAGGGGATTAATCGAGCATCACTTAAGAGTCTGCCCCAATGTGCGCCCTGTGAAGCAGAAGACGAGAGGATAGTCCATGGAGAAGCAGTCCTTCATCGTCCAGGAAACCCGCAAGCTACAAGCTGCGGGCGTCATCCGCGAGGTTCGATACCCAGAGTGGCTGGCGAACCCCATTGTTGTGCCCAAGAAAGGTGGGCAGGAACATATGTGCATCGACTTCACCAACCTCAACAAAGCCTATCCTCAAGACACGTTCCCACTTCCGCGCATCGACCAGATCATTGACTCCACCGCCGGATGCGACCTGCTGTGTTTTCTAGATGCCTTCTCGGGTTATCACCAGATCAAGATGGCGGTGGAGGATGTGGAGAAGACGGCCTTCCTGACCCTGTGCGGGGTATACTGCTACACCTACATGCCGTTCAGACTGCGCAACACTGGGGAAACCTTCCAACGGTTGATGCACATTGCCCTGGGCCAACATCTAGGGAGGAACCTGTGGCCAACATCGACGACATCGTGGTGAAATCTCGAGAGGCGAGGACCCTCATACAAAACTTGGAGGAAACTTTCGCCAGCCCGCGATAGTTGGACCTGTGGCTCAATCCAGAGAAGTGCGTGTTCGGCGTCCCTTCAGGCAAGCTACTGGGTTTCCTCGTGTCGCACAGGGGGATCGAGGCAAATCCGGAGAAGGTCAAGGCGATAGAAGACATGAGCCCGCCCCAAACTCTCAAGGAAATGCAGAAGCTTGTGGGTTGCGTGACCTCGTTGGGGTGCTTCATCTCCAAGCTGGGAGAATGCGCCCTACCGTTCTTCAAGATGATGAAGGAGAAGGGCCCGTTAGAGTGGACCCCAGAGGCCGACCTAGCGTTTCAAGACCTCAAGAGATATTTGACCAACCCTCCGGTGATGGTCACACCTCGACCCCTCGAGCCCTTGGTGCTCTACCTGGCCGCCACGCCCCATTCAGCCAGCGTGGCATTGGTGAATGTTCGGGAGGAGTGCCAGGCCAAGGATGTGCCGTGTAAGGCCGTACCTCCAGCCGGGACGGAGTGGCGCCAGGACGGCACCGCTAAAGCCACAACGACGCCCTCGGATGATCATACCCCGCAAGATGGTGTCTCTGGGCCTGAAAAGGCCATGGTGGGCAACCAAGCTCCTGAGGCCCCCATACCTCGGGAGGCGCCACAACCTCCGGAGGCCGCAGGCTCCACCGATGCTCCCAGCCTCATCGAGCACCCGGTCTACTTCATCAGCACGGTACTACAGGTCGCAAGGGCACGATACCCCATGCCACAGAAGCTCCTGCTCGTGCTCCTGGTGGCCTCATGCAAGTTGCATCATTATTTCCAAGGCCACCCAATTAAGGTCGTCTCAGCCTACCCACTGGAGAGGGTGCTCCGGAGCCCCAATGCAGCGGGAAGAGTCACCGAGTGGAACATCGAGCGGCAAGCGTTTCAGCTGGAGTTCAGCACAACCAGGGTCATCAAGGGAGCTGCCCTCGCCGACTTCATGGCAGAATGGACTGATGCTCCGGAACCCTAAGTAGGAGAGAACCGATCCCTTTCGCCAGGAAGTGAAGCGCCAGACTGTTGGGTCATGTATTTCGATGGCGCTTTTGCACGCCAGGGCACTGGGGCTGGAGCTGTGCTCATCTCGCACAAACAAGACATACTCTACTACGCCATGCAACTCTGCTTCCAGCAGGGCGAGATGGTCTCCAACAACATCGCGGACTATGAAGGTTTGATCGCCGGCCTCAAGGCTGCGGAGGCCTTGGGGGTGAAGCGCCTCAACATCAAGGGCGACTCTCAGCTCCTCGTCAACTTATCGAACAAGGTATACGAGCCAAAGTATGAGCACATGGAGGCATACCTCACGGAGGTACGCAAAATGGAGAAGCAATTCTTGGGCCTAGAGCTGCAGCATGTGCCCCGTGGCATAAACAAGGAAGCAGATGATATCACCAAGAGGGCACCAAGGAGACAGCCCCAGGAGCCTGGCATCTTCGAGGAGCGGCTCTTAAGCCTTCAGCGGCCCCTCCGGCTGCAGAGCCTACGCTGCCTCAGGAGGAGCTCCCACCACCACCAACCTCAGGAACTCCCGCCTACGGCCCGACCTCAGGAGCACGCCTGCTCCTTGCGCTTGAGACACAAGAGGGGTGCTGGACTGAAGAATTCAAGGCGTACCTGCTGCGGGGGACACTGCTGGAGAAAGAGGAAGACGTCGAGCGCGTGGCCCGGCAAGCTACGGTGTATTGCATCCAGGATGGTGAGTTGTACAGGAAATGACCAAACGATGTTTCTTTGCGATGCATCTCCAGGAAACAAGGGGCAAGCTGCTAGTTGACATACACGGTGGGGACTGCAGGCATCACTCGTCGTCATGCACCCTGGTTGGCAAGGTGTTCCGCAGCAGATTCTACTGGCCCACGGCACTCATTGATGCAACCGAGCTGGTGAAATCCTACGAGGCTTGCCAGTTCCATGCCAAGCAAATCCATCAGCCTGCTCAGGGCCTCCAGACCATCCCACTCTCATGGCCGTTTGCGGTCTAGGGGCCGGATATCCTGGGTCCATTCCTCGAGCGCCAGGGGGCTACCGCTACCTCTACATCGCCATCGACAAGTTCACTAAATGGGCGGAGGTGGAAGCCGTCCGCACCATCCCAACTGGGTCAGCAGTTAAGTTCATCAAGGGCCTCGTGAGCCGGTTTGGGTCCCTAACCGCATCATCACCGATAACGACTCGCAGTTCACTAGCAATCTCTTCAAGACATATTGTGCTAACCTTGGAATGCAGATTTGCTACGCCTCGGTAGCACAAGATAGGAGCAAAGGCCAAGCCGAGCGCGCCAACGCGGAGGTCTTGAGAGGCCTCAAGACTAGGACCTTCAAGAAGAAGCTCGAAGCCTGCGGCAGGGGCTGGCACGACGACCTCCAGTCCGTGTTATGGTCCATCCGCACCACCGCCACCAAGCCAACGGGGGAGACCCCATTCTTCCTCGTCTACGGAGTAGAAGCAGTTCTCCCTCATGAGGTCAGACATTGCTCCGCGCGGGTCCTGGCGTTCGATGAGACGCATCAGGACGCCATGCGAGGGATGGACCTTGTGCTGGGGGAGGAACGTCGTTGTCAAGCCTCGCTACAAGCGGCAAGGTACCAGCAGGTGCTGCGGCGATATCACTGCCGCAACGTCTGCTCCGGGATGCTCGAGATGGGCGATCTCCTCCTAAGGCGGGTGCTCTCCAGGGAAGGGCTGCATAAGCTCTCGCCCATGTGGGAGGGCCCGTTTAGGATTGCCCGCATCTCCAGGCTTGGCGCCGCGCACCTGGAGACGCGGGACGGGACCCCCAATGCCTGGAACATCCAGCACCTCCGGAAGTTCTACCCATGAAGCAAGGCCCAGTGCCTATGAGGGTCTCCGCTCGTGACACTCTCACGTAATAATGAGTGGAGTTGTACATGCTCCGGAGTCTCCGGAATGCCACCCTCGGGGCTCAGGGGATCCTTCCCATGTCTTAGTGGTAGCACTTAGCTCCGCGCTGGTGAGAAGACTAGACTAGGTGCTGGACGCGGCTGTTCATTTGCTTTCTGTAGTTAGTTCGCGTCCCTTTTATGGAATTTGGAGTTCTGGCATTTCTCGATTGCTTGGTTGAACCCTTTCTTTTCTCTACTTCGTCGCTCGGTTCTTTGTTGTGCACCGGGGAGGGCGGCAGTTGCCCGACGCTCTCCCTCGCATGCCTCGCGCGGGGGCTAGGCAGGTGTGTGTGTGCGCTGGGCTAACCTAACCCACGGGCATTCCTAGTCAGAGCTCTATCCTGTCGCTCCAGAGCTTTGACTCCCCTGACCTTCGCGAGGCACCCTTGATTGAGCTCGCGATTGGTGCACCCCCCCCTAATGTCCGTGCCCCACGGGTACCGCAACGTGGTGCGCTGGGCCATGATCATGAGGCCTCGTGCAGGGAAGGGCAAGGCACCCGACGGGTGTCTTAACAATTTCTGCAGCTCTGTGATGCCTCCCGAGGGCAACGGCTCCTGAGCCAGCAACAAGGAGGGCCCATCAGGTGCCAGAGGGCGCGCCCTCAAGAGACAGGAAACTACCCTAGGCGCATTCAGCTAAGTTATCCCTCCATGTCTACATAAAGCATGAACACCATAACGCAACATAGGAATGGTAAACATAGCACAAAGCAACATAAGCACTACGGTTCATTACACGCCCTCACAGGGCCCCATACTTGTTTCTTTTAAATGCAGGAGGAAAGGCAAGGACAAGCAAAAGCGGCCCCCATGGTGCAGGTGCTCACGATGATTGGCCCCCGAACTCAGTCGGAGCCCTCCTCGCGCTTCACTGGGGCGCGGCGACGGGACGACCCGCCACCATCCTCGAAGCGAGCCCGACGACGTGGTGGCTGGTCATAGCCGCCCCTGCTAGAGCTTTCGTTGGAGGAGGAGCTGTCGTTGTCGAACGAGCTGCGGTCGTCGCTGGGGGCAAGGCCGCCCTCTTCCTCGTCACGACCATCGCCAAGGCCAAGCGCCCCGTCGCCCTCGCTGTCTTTAGGGCATCACCCGGAGTGGTTACCATCTTCCCCGAAAAACTCTCACTAAGAGGGTCGTGCACCTGTTGCATTTGAAGTGGAGGGTGCACCGCCTGCACAGGCCATGCACGCGGGCAAACGTCTGCCAACTGCCGGCCTCAACGATCTAAGGTAATGATGATTTTCTTCTGCATGCAGCAGGGTCTCGTCAAGTCGGGCAATTGCCGAGGCAGTGTGGGGAAGCGGAGACGCCCACAACCTATCAATCGCCACATGTCAATCAAGGTCGCAGGAGGTTAGGGCCCACGGCGCTCCGCAGTTGCCCTTTGGCCTCACCTCGAAGCCAAGTCCGACCGCACCTTGGGCCCGGGGGCTACTGGCGGCATCCTGGGAATGGGGGTACCCAGACTTGCCTGCCTGCGGCCCAGGGCGTGCCTCCACCAACGGACTAGTACGACCCATCTTTACCAGCAACCACTCAATACCCTTGCAAGGGGCCAAGCCTCGCGAGGAGGACGACGCTAAGACCTCCTCCGGGGCGGCCTCGCTAGACTGGCTCCTGAGGAGTAGAGATATCTATGCAAGGTGCACCTTGCGTGGTCCATGTGATGTGAGCCATGACAGCCAAGGCCACGTGGGCGCTAGCGGGCGTAGGGTGACAGTTTCCTCTTTAGTGCTAAGGAAACAGGCGCAGGCAAGGAGTCCCAAGGCATCAGGCAAAGCTTTCCATATCGGTGCAACAAGACAAAGACCAGCAGGATGGTAGGACGAAGGTCACCGCGGAGCCCACGTCAGCATCACCACCAGAGCCTTTTGCAGACGAAGACCACCTGTTGTCAGGATAACTTGTACTAGTTGTCTCTCTTCGAAATTGGCCGTTGTGGGATCCCCTCCTGCCTAAACATTTGGGAAGAGGACCAGGGCCTCTATAAATAGGGCTAGCCACCACCGTAGTCAAGGATGGGCTCATCTTGGATCAGATCCACTCCACCAAGGCCTTTTCACTAGCTCATCGAGCTCAAGAACACCTCTCCTCAGGAGGCTATGCGTCCATTGTACTAGTTCATCCTCAGCCCTCGAGGCAATCCACCACACCACACTGGAGTAGGGTATTACACCACAACGGTGGCCTGAACCAGTATAAACTTTTGTGTCTCTTGTTCCTTGGGTTCGGCAAGCTAGGCCTAGAGATCATTGCGTGAGTAAGCAAGGGAGAGAGAGATCTTCGTGCGCACCCCAGTGTTCAAACCTCAAGGGTTTGCCGGAACCCACAATCCGACAAGCTCTATTTTATATAAGAGTAGAGAGTACAGATAGAGAAACCCGCATGGAATGCGAGGAACCCACTTTGGCCACACATGTCCGTTCAGGAGCAGGACGCCGGCCAAGCTCCTCCTTCCACCATTTTCTTCACTCTTTCGGCGGCATCCGACGAACAGGAAGAGAAGTTCTCCGACATAAAAGCCGTCTAGGTTGCTCGCCGAGCCCGACAGTTACGAGTGAGGCAACTCGCTGCTCCACCTACCTCGCCTAGCCTGTCGGAGGCAGTTGTCGCACTAAGCAACGCGTGGCTCCACAGCTGGCCGCTCCAATACAGCTCGAGGAAGAGTGCCGGCTTCCTCCACACCGGCTTGTCAGCGAGCACGGCGGCACGGGCATCGTCGCTGCCCTCGATGCCGCCGCGTCGTACAACGCCTCCAGTGTCTGTGACTGCACCATCCATCATCGACGCGGGCGTAGCCGCGCCATGCAGGCAGAGAAAGAAGCCGCCACAAATGTCCACGAGGTGATGCGACTACGAGGATGTCGACGAGGTAACGGCTAGGACGTCCCTGCCCGCCACCATCATCGAGGAGAAGTAGGACACGGGAGGCCGCCGCCGATTATATCCCATGAAGGCCATCGTCGAGGCGACGCCAGCGAAAACAGCCGGTGTCTTGCATGACTCTTCTTCAGCCAGATGCTGGAGGAGGACAAAGAGATCGGGCGGCGACCATTTAGATTAGGTATATTAATTCTACCTTGCTAGTGGTAATGGGTGTATCATAAGTAGTATCATGCATGCCAACTAGGCAAATTTGATGAGGTGGTGTAGAATTAAATGAAGAAAGACAGGGTTGAGTATCTTATTATGATACCATATGGAATTAAGTTACTCCCACTGTGGTTAGTCTTAGGCCTTGTTCAGTTCAACCTCCTCCCAAGTGGTTTGGAGAGGAATGGAGGGGAATTTGGCTTGTACATGATTTAATCCCCCACAATCCCTGCTAATCTATGTATATTGTGGGCATGTTATTTGACCCCTCATTTTGTCGCGCTACGAATAGTGTGAGTGTCTGCATGCAGTACACCATCCTCTAATTTGGTGGATGCCAAGTCGGCCCGAAAAGGAGCTATAACTGTTTTTCAAGTTGAAAAATGTTACCAATGAGGAGCCATAATTAAGCTGGAGGCGTCTCTTATTTTCTTTCGAATGGGAAATAAGCTGGAGAGATGCAGAGTGTCTCTAATGGGTTGCCTCTAATGTTAAGGCCCTCAAGTACGAAATATGGGCAGCCGAATAGGCCGATACAAAAGCCTATCCATCTTAAAGCCCATTTTTTGCGGGGAGAAGCCCATATTTCTTGAAGATGGGGCGATCCCAGAAAACCCTCCTTCCTCCTCGCATCCACTTATACTACAACTAGCTGGACTCTCCCGCTTCCGTCGTCCCCCAATTCGCCCACTCCCCATCTTCCTCACTCGTACAAAAAAACCTCGCTCACCTTCTTGCTCACTCGTATAGAAAATGCCTGCTCCTCATCTTCCACTCCTACAGAAAACCCCAGCCCTCGTTCTTCCCCACTCGCACTGCCACTAGGCTCATCCCTGGCTATTCTGCTCAATCCCATGAGCTCGACGTGACGCCTGCAAGGAAAATGGAGTCGGCTGGCCCCATCACCAAGAAGATGAGGCTCCCGCCAATAGCAACGCCGGTTGTAGATCCTGCACCCGGTAGCGCGGGGAGAAGCGGCGAGCCCCCCCCCACCCATATCTGAGGAACCCGTAGAATCTCCAGTGGACCGCATCAGCGATCTCCCGGATGATATCCTTGGTGAGATCATCTTGCTTCTCCCCACCAAGGATTGCTGCCGCACACAAGTCCTCTCAACTCGGTGGCGCCCTCTATGGCACACCGCGCAGTTCAATCTCGATTGTCATCAGATATCTGTCCTTCCTGAATTTGATCTCCTCAAAGCCATTGTCTCCTCTCACCAGCAGTGCCCCGTTCAACGCCTCTGCATCCTGACACGCTACCTGTTGTCCATACCTTGCATGGTGGACGCTTGGCTGACATCCCCTGAATTCGAGAAACTCCAGCAGTTTGAGTTCTACCATTACCATGAAAGTTTCATACCACGAACCGAACACCAAGAATTTGTGCCTGCACCACCATTGTCCATCTTGTGGTTTTCCTCCTCTCTCCACACCGCCACCTTCGCCCCGTGCCATCTACCAGACGATGTGGTACAAATGCTTCGACTCCCACTGCTAAAAAAAACTTTCGCTAGTGGTGGTTTATCTGTCAGAGGCCTCACTGCACAGCATCATCCACTCGAGTTGCCCTGCCCTGGAGCGCTTGTTGATTGTTTTGGGAATAGAAATCCCTATCAGTTGTCTCCAAACAAAGTCGCCTCACCTTAAAAGCATTGGAATTTCTTTTGAAGGACAGCAACTCATCATTGAAGATGCCCCGTCACTTCAAAGGTGCTCCTTCATTATTGTTATAAACTATCGCAAATAGTTGTCGTCTCTGCGCCCAAACTGGAGACCTTGGGTGTAATTAGTGATCCATTTAATGATCACAACAAGTTGGCGTTTGGCTCCTCACTTTTTCAGGTACCGTATATTATCATCTACACATTTGTAATCATAGGCTGCATTTTTCATTTGTGCGCATAAGTTTTATATTATCTTGGAGTACACTTTGTGTACTAATATTATGTTATATGCTCAATGAAGAGTTCGTCCATGGATAGACTATCAATGATTCTCGATTCTGTAAAGATCTTATATATAGGAATGTTTCGTTATGATCTGAACATGATTATTGTCTTGCTGTGATGCTTTCGATGTCTGGAGAATATATATATAAAGGTGATGATTTCATGCACATTGAAAGCCCGTATATATTGTACTAGAATTAACCGTTCAGCTGTCTAATATGTCTCCAACGTATCTATAATTTTTGATTGTTCCATGCTATTATATTATCTGTTTTGGATGTGTATGGGCTTTATTATACACTTTTATATTATTTTTGGGACTAACCTATTGACCTAGAGCCAAGTGCCAGTTTCTGTTTTTTCCTTTTTTAAGTATTGTAGAAAAGGAAAATCAAATGGAGTCCAAATGACCCGAGACTTCACAGAGATCATTTCTGGACCAGAAGAAGCCCACGGAGTACCGGAGGTGGGTCAAAAGAGTCCCGAGGCCACCACGAGGGTGGGGGGCGCGCCCTAGCCCCCTAGGCGCGCCCCCTGCCTCATGGCCCCCTGACCAACTTCTTTTGCCTATATATATCAACACACCCTAGAAACATCGCACAACAGAATAGATCAGGAGTTCTGCCGCCAGAAGCCTCCGTAGCCATCGAAAACCAATCTAGACCTATTCCGGCACCCTGCCGGAGGGGGGGAATCCCTCTCCAGTGGCCATCTTCATCATCCCGGCGCTCTCCATGACGAGGAGGGAGTAGTCCACCCTCGGGGCTGAGGGTATGCACTAGTACCTATGTCTTTGATCTCTCTCTCTCTCTCTCTCGTGTTCTTGAGGTGGTACGATCTTGATGTATCGCAAGCTTTGCTACTATAGTTGGATCTTATGATGTTTCTCCCCCTCTACTCTCTTGTAATGGATTGACTTTTCACTTTGAAGTTATCTTATCAGATTGAGTGTTTAAGGATTTGAGAATACTTGTCGTATGTCTTGCATGTGCTTATCTGTGGTGACAATGGGATATCACATGATCCAGTTGATGTATGTTTTGGTGATCAACTTTTGAGTTCCGTGAACTTATGCATAGGGGTTGGCACACTTTTTCATCTTGACTCTCCGGTAGAAACTTTTGGGAACTCTTTGAAGTTCTTTGTGTTGGTTGAATAGACGAATCTGAGATTGTGTGATGCATATCGTATAATCATACCCACGGATACTTGAGGTGACATTGGAGTATCTAGTTGACATTAGGGTTTTGGTTGATTTATGTCTTAAGGTGTTATTCTAGTATGAACTCTATGATAGATTGAACGGAAAGGATAGCTTCATGTTATTTTACTACGGAATCTTGAATAGATCGATCAGAAAGGATAACTTTGAGGTGGTTTCGTACCCTACCATAATCTCTTCGTTTGTTCTCCGCTATTTGTGACTTTGGAGTGACTCTTTGTTGCATGTCGAGGGATAGTTATATGATCCAATTATGTTATTATTGTTGAGAGAACTTGCACTAGTGAAAGTATGAACCCTAGGCTCTGTTTCCTAGCATTAAAATACCGTTTGTGCTCACTTTTATCATTAGTTACCTTGCTGTTTTATATTTTCGTATTACAAAAACCTATATCTACCATCCATATTGCACTTGTATCACCATCTCTTCGGCGAACTAGTGCACCTATACAATTTACCATTGTATTGGGTGTGTTGGGGACACAAGAGACTCTTTGTTATTTGGTTGCAGGGTTGCTTGAGAGAGACCATCTTCATCCTACGCCTCCCACGGATTGATAAACCTTAGGTCATCCACTTGAGGGAAATTTGCTACTGTCCTACAAACCTCTGTAGTTGGAGGCCCAACAACGTCTACAAGAAGAAGGTTGTGTAGTAGACATCAAGCTCTTTTCTGGCGCCGTTGCCGGGGACGTTAGTGCTTGAAGGTATATCTTTAGATCTTGCAATCGAATCTTTTTGTTTCTTGTTATAGCACTAGTTTAGTTTATAAAAGAAAACTACAAAAAATGGAATTGAGTTTGCCTCATACGCTTCATATTTTTAATATCTTTCGTGAGAATGATGGAAAGGAAAATTGTGCTCAAGTGCTAGAAGAAGAAGTCTATAGAATGTTTGGCACTAAATCTTTGAATGATGACCATGATTGCAATGTTATTAGTATGAACTCTTTGAATATCCATAGTACTAATGATGATTGCACTAGTTATGATGAAAATATCTCTTATAAGCATGTCGATTTTTGTGGAGTGCATAGAGTTTGCAAGTACATACCAAACATGGAAGATAGATTTTGCAAGAGGCATAAGTATTTGGAAACTAAATGGTTGCAAGAAAGGCTAGATGTTTGTGCTGAAAATTTAAACTTTCTTGGCCCTACTTGTGAACTTTGCAATGAACGTTATCATTTCAGTACCCAATGAAAATTGTTTCATGATCGTATCATGTCCAAAAATTGTGATGACTTGATTTCCCTTGCACATCATAATGAACTTAGTTTGCTCTTGGGTTATGAAGAAATGAAACGTATATCTAAGATTATTCTAGAATTTGCCCTTTATAGAGTTCTTAATTTTGATCTAGAGGAAATTTATATGTATTGTGCGGTGAATTGCATTGAAAATCCTTATATTGCCAATTACATAAAGAAAAGAAAACAAATAGAGGATGAGGAGAATACTAATGAAAGGGAAGAGGCTTCCCAATATCCTCCTATTATTTCTTATGATGAACCAGGTAACGAGGAGGAGCCTTCTATTCAACCATTCTCATCAATAAGAAGCTCCAAAAAGAGGATTGAACCCACACATAATGTGAAGAAGAAAAAGAAAAGACGGAGAAGCAAAGGTAGAAAGGTATCCATCCCAAATGATGTTGCTCCTATTGCTCATTGTGATAATGTGAAGAAGAAAAAGAAAAGACGGAGAAGCAAAGGTAGAAAGGTATCCATCCCAAATGATGTTGCTCCTATTGCTCATTGTGATAATTGCTATACTATTGGTGTTATCCATACTATTAATGATGAGAGTGATTATGCTTATGATATGAAAAGGCCCAAGCATGGGGATGCTATGTTTGATGAGAATGACATGTTTGAGAATATATTTGCTACAATTAATGTTTGTCCCAAGCTTGGGGATGCTACGTTTAATGAAGATGATATTTTTAGTCTCCCAAGTTTTGATATGCAAATTTATAATGATGATAGCAAGCCTCCTACTTATGATGATTATATTGATGAAAGTGGGTTTGGAAGAGTGTCAACTTTAGGAAGTAATGATCCCACTATTTTGGAGGATGTTGAATCTTATTATGATAATTATGAAAGTGGATTTCGAGAGGTCATGACTTTATTTAGTAATGATTCCACTATCTTGGAAGAGGTTTCAATCGATTATGATGAGAACAAAGTTGCTACTTATGATGATTATTGTGATGATACTTATGCTATAAAAAGTAGAGATGATTATATTTATAAAGCTTATCATGATTATGATTACCCTTTTTCTGAACATTACTCTTTTATGGTACTCCCACTATTCCGAATGAGAAGAATTTTGCTTATGTGGAGGGTAGTAAATTTTCTATGCTCGTAGATCATGAAAGCAATGCTTTATGTGATGCTTATATTGTTGAATTCATTCATGATGCTACTGAAAATTATTATGAGGGAGGAATATATGCTTGTAGTAATTGCAATAATATCAAGTTTCCTCTCTATGTGTTTAAAGTTTTGAAGTTATGCTTGTTTTGCCTTCCTATGCTAGTTGATTATTGTTCCCATAAGTTGTTTGCTCACAAAATCCCTATGCATAGGAAGTGGGTTAGACTTAAATGTGCTAGTCATATTCTTCATGATTCTCTCTTTATGTTACAATTCTTATCTTTTATGTGAGCATCATTGAAATCATCATGCCTAGCTAGGGGCGTTAAACGATAGCGCTTGCTGGGAGGCAACCCAATTTTATTTTTGTTCCTTGCTTTTTGTTCCTGTTTAGTAATAAATAATTTATATAGCCTCTGTTTAGATGTGGTTTCATGTTTTAATTAGTGTTTGTGCCAAGTAAAGCCTTTAGGACCATCTTGGGTGATTGTTGATCTTGCTGTAAAAAACAGAAAATATGCGCTCACGAGAATAATTTTTATTTTTCACCAGAGAGCGATAAAATACCAATTCCAACTGCAGTAGATCATTAAAAAAATTCTAGGACTTCCTAATTTCTCAGCATTTCTGGAGTTACAGAAGTATTCGAAACCTACAGATTACTACGGACTGTTCTGTTTTTGACAGATTCTGTTCTCTATGTGTTGTTTGCTTATTTTGATGAATCTATGAGTAGTATCAGAGGGTACGGACCATAGATGAGTTGGAATACAGTAGATATTACACCAATATGAATTTAGAATGAGTTCACAACAGTACCTTAGTGGTGATTTATTTTCATATACTAACGGAGCTTATGAGTTTTCTGTTAAGTTTTGTGTTGTGAAGTTTTCAAGTTTTCGGTAAAGATTCGATGGACTATGGAATAAGGAGTGGCAATAGCCTAAGCTTGGGGATTCCCAAGGCACCCCAAGGTAATATTCAAGTACAACCAAGAGCCTAAGCTTGGGGATGCCCCGGAAGGCATCCCCTCTTTCATCTTCGTTCATCGGTAACTTTACTTGGAGCTACATTTTTATTCACCACATGATATGTGTTTTTCTTGGAGCGTCATTTTATTTTATTTTGTTTTGCTTGCTGTTTGAATAAAATACCAAGATGTGAAATTATTAAATGTTAGAGAGTCTTCACATAGTTGCATAATTATTCGACTACTCATTGATCTTCAATTATCTTTCGGAGTAGTTTGTTGTCGGTGTCAAAGCCGACGGATCTCGGGTAGGGGGTCCCGAACTGTGCGTCTAGGCCGGATGGTAACAGGAGGCAAGGGACACGAAGTTTTACCCAGGTTCGGGCCCTCTCGATGCAGGTAAAACCCTACGTCCTGCTTGATTAATATTGATGATATGGGTAGTACAAGAGTAGATCTACCACGAGATCGGAGAGGCTAAACACTAGAAGCTAGCCTATAGTATGATTGTTGTTGTGTATGTTGTCCTACGGACTAAAACCCTCCGGTTTATATAGACACTAGAGAGGGTTAGGGTTACACAAAGTCGGTTACAATGGTAGGAGATCTGCATATTCGTATCGCCAAGCTTGCCTTCCACGCCAAGGAAAGTCCCTTCCGGACACGGGACGAAGTCTTCAATCTTGTATCTTCATAGTCCAGGAGTCCGGCTAAAGGTATAGTCCGGCCATCCGGACACCCCCTAATCCAGGACTCCCTCAGTAGCCCCTGAACCAGGCTTCAATGACGACGAGTCCGGCGTGCAAATTGTCTTCGGCATTGCAAGGCGGGTTCCTCTTCCAAGTACTTCATAGAAGATTTTGAACACAAAGATAGTGTCCGGCTCTGCAAAACAAGTTTCCACATATTGCCATAGAGAGAATAATATTTACACAAATCTAATCTGCTGACGTATTCCGTAGTGTGACACACCATGGCCAGGCCTTTATCTGAGTCGTTTCATTATCCCACCTCAGCGCGTCATGCGAGGCGGTTTCCTTGGCACGTCTTGTTAAAGCAGAGATCGTGTCCCCTTATTCTGGGATTCTCATCAATACGGGCATGGGTAACCCAACCGTGCCATTGATTACGGCGCTTGGAGATAAGCGAGTTTTACCAGGCTGGTGGGGACACGTAGTTGCGTCCACCCATATAAGGGGATAGGGATCCACCTTTTCACCTACGCCTTCTTCCTCCCTTGCTTATCCATTCTTGCGCACTCGAGCTCCAGCGCCCAAGTCTGCACTCCCCACCTCAACCTTCTCCAGCCATGTCCAGAGCGGGAGGCAAGTGGATGGTCTCCTCCGTCGCAGAGGGACACATCAAAAAACTGAGGAAGGCCGGATACTTGTCTAACGACATCATGTACCGGCTTCCCGAAAAGGGGCAGCTCATCCCCACCCCTAGGCCCCATGAGAGGGTGGTGTTCCTCCCCCATTTCCTCCGTGGACTGGGCTTCCCTCTTCACCCATTTGTCCGGGGGCTCATGTTCTACTATGGCCTGGATTTCCACGATCTGGCCCTGAACTTTGTCCTCAACATCTCAGCGTTTATCATCGTGTGCGAGGCTTTCCTCCGCATCCGCCCCATTTCGGCCTATGGCTCAAGACTTTCAACGTCAAGCCGAAGGTGGTGCACGGCAACCAGCCGGAGTGCGGAGGCCCCATGGTGGGCAAGATGGCCAACGCCTTATGGCTCGAGGGCTCCTTCGTGGAGACCCTGAAGGGGTGGCAATCGGGGTGGTTTTACATCACCGAGCCGTGCGACCCCGAATGGGTCGCAGCCCCCGTGTTTCGATCCGGACCCCTACGCGGCTCACCTCCTGGAAGGAGATGGGCCTATCGTGGGGTAAAAAGAGCTGACCGGACTCCAAACATGCATCCAAACCCTGGTGGACAAGAAGCTCAAACTTGTCAACGTTGTCCAGGTTATGCTCATCCGCCTGATCCTCCCGTGTCAACAACGGGCTTTCAACCTGTGGGAGTTCGACCCGGCATGGCACCAAACTCTGAGCAGGCTCTTCAACATGACGTACGAAGATGCCTGGAAGGTGCTTTTCAGGGGTGCCGAGGCCCCCGCATCCGCTACCGAGGATCGCGGATTCAGTACGCAGCATCACGCTCATGCGGTAAGCTGTTTTTTTCCTTTTATAGGGTATCAGTTTTTCATAGTTTGACTCCATGCGGGATCTAAGCTCCCTTACCTTTGACAGGATTGGCAGGTGACGTCCGGACAGATCAACTGTCCGGCTCCTTTGCCCGAAGGCCCAGCGGACGCTCGCTTGGCAAAGCTGCTGGTTCCGGCACCCTACGTGGTGCCGCAGAAGAAGGCCGTGAAAAAGGCCACGGGGACTCGAAAGAGTGCCCGACGCTAGGAGGTGTCGGATCCATCATCCGACGGTTCCGAGGCGCATTCCTCCCATGAAGACGAGGAGGAAGAAGAAGAGACCTCTCCCCCCTCCAGCGGGAGAAGAGAAGAAAAGGAAGGCCGCCCTCTCTGGGGAGGCCGGAGGGTCCAAGAAGGGGAAAACCCTTCCTCCGGACTACTCCACCAACGCCGACGACGGCCGAGAAGAGTGTCCGCCCAGGGCCAAGCCCCTGGCAAAATCATAAGTATCTGGATACCAGAGTAATTCATAGTATTCGTTTATTGCACAGCTTTCCCTTATGTCGAATATGTTTATGCAGCCCACCCAAAGACCGGCTCGACGCGTCGTCGAGCGGCTCACTGGACTCGTCGGATGTGAACTCGCTTCCGACGGCTTCCTTCCCCCGCCCTACGGATGACACTGAAGTGTTGTCCCAACAGGTTCCAAGCCGGTAGGAGGTGGTCCTGCAGGCCCCGCAAGGCGACCTCCCGGACTCCAGGAGTAAAGGGGATGGAACCTCCCAGGGCTCCAAGTCCGGCTCTAGGCCGGACACCGCTCCGGAACCTTCAAAGGTTCCAGAGTCTGGCGGGGGACCTCCTTCCAAGAGGAGCAAGCCCACCGTGCCGGTGACCCCCGTCCAACCGGAGGCGCCAGACAATCTGTTGGAGGCGCTCCAAGGCGCCTCCATCGACGAGGAGCACCGCACCATTATGAGTGCGGTGGTCCAGAAGGTTCAGTCCGCCAAGAGAGGATTGACTGAAGCTTGTACTAGCCTTTTAACAGGCTTTGAGGTAAGTCAAGCATGTGTAAATAATATTACTGCATAGACAGTAGCCCCTGATGCTCTGTTTGGCGTTCGGGAAGAAAAGACGAATAGAGGATCAAATAAAATTCGCAGGAGTCTAACAAAAATGAGTCAACATGCGTATGCAGGCTTCTCTGCTTGCGTCCGCCGCACTGACTGCGGAAGTGGACACGCTAAAGCAGAACCTCGAGCGGTCCGAGCGAGAGCTCGGGCGTGCCAAGAAGCAGCTCGAGGACAATGAAGGTAAGAAATACCTTGTTTTTAAATATATATAAAAAGGTGCAATTGCAAAAAATGACAGGATTATCGTGGCTCTTTTAGGGGCCACGTCTGAGGTGGCGACCCTTAAGCAAGCGCTGGTCGAGGCCAAGAAGAGGGCGGCCGTGGAGCGCACCGAGCGGGAGAAGTATGAGGCCGAGGTTGGCAAGGTACGGCAAGAGCTCCAGTCTCTCATGGAAAAACATGAGAGTTTGGAGCTTGACTCAAAGACGTGAGCGTCCGAGCTCGCGATGGCTATTGAAAATGCCAAGTCTGCCAAGGCCGAATCCCAGAAGAACCTCCAGGAGTTGGATGAGGTGAAGAAGATAGCGGCGGGTAAGGCATTCTTTATGCAAAGCAAACACATAAACATGAGTTACTTGTTACTTACCCGAATCCGGAGCTCTCCAAGAGCGTTCGCAGATCTTCCCCGGAGTGTGTCCGATGCCGCCGCATTCTATCAGGCCGAGGAGGGCAGCTCGACAGAGAAGATGTTCTGGTCTCAGTATGCTGAGGCCGGACACCCCGTGCCCCTGAGCGACCAGCTGAAGCAACTGGTCGAGCTCCACAAGGCGGCCGAACAGGCCATGAAGGGCCTCATAGTTCGACTGTGGCCTGGAGGGGCTCTGCTTGGGAGCTATTTCGGGCTGGTGCGGTGGCTGGTGGAGGCCTGTCCATGGCTCGAAGTCATCAAGCGCTCTGTCTGCATTGAAGGTGCCCGTAGGGCCCTTGCCCGTGCTAAGGTGCACTGGGGCAAGCTGAATGCTGAGAAGCTTGTGAAGGACGGGCCACCGCCGGGGAAAGAGCATCGCAAGCCCGAGAATTATTATAAGGATGTTCTGAAGGGTGCCTGCCTTGTGGCGGATGAATGTTCTAGGGATGTAATTTTTGAGTGAAACTTGCTCGTTTTGTCCTGTGCGCTGAAAACTTGTTCATATGCGCTAAGCAATGCTGTTGGAATTTAAAATTTACCTTCTGTGCGGCTGTTTATCAATTCTGGGAGATGGCAAGTCGTCGGCTTCTGCCCCCGTGCCGTTAGTTCTGGGGTGTTCGGGGATAAACCTGAGCGCTCTTTTTCCCATGTTTGGGTCCTTCGAGGGAGGCGCTCAGCCCAACGAACAAGGCAATCGGACTATAATGCGTGAACACTCTCAGTTAGCCATAGAATTCTATAATTTTAAATTTCGGCAAAGCCCCTTGTATTCGGAAGACCGAGTTCGAGGCGCTATCCACGCCTTGGACGGACAGAGCCGGCTCCTCGCTCTAAGCGGCATAAGTCGTTAGGGACTCGAAAAACCTCTCGAACAGCGACCAGCTCTCGCTTCATCATGACAGTCAGTTTTAGATTTCTCCACTGAGGTGCTCGACCCAGCTCAACTGGGGCACAATCGCAGTGGTTCTCCTAGTGCTACCTTAGCAGATATAGCGGAACGTAAGGCACCAAAACATAGGAGCCGGGCAAACCCAACTATTGACCCAAGACATGATTCGGAGCCAATGCATATAATGCTATAAGTTCGGGGTGCCGCACTTGTTAAAGTGTTCGGACTTCTCACACCATATTGAGGGGTACTAAAGCCCCTGGCGTATTTAGGCCGTACCAAAGTGTACGGGTGCAATATGTCGTTAAGGAACATATATATATAAGAGTAATGCAAAAATAGACAAAAGCTATGCACTGTTTATTAAAGAGGGCTGCGATCAAAGCAGAACGATACAAATAATGCTATAAGAAAAAGGTTGGACTATGTAACATGTCCGTTCCAGGAGCAAGCTGCGGAATAGTATGCGAAACAGGTATATTGCTCGTGATAGAGACCACCTGCGAGTTCCGTAATGCGGCGTGGCTTGTCTGCTTCCCTGGTTCTTGCATCGTTTGTGCGGCAATTGAACTGCCGAACAGGCCTTCCGAAGTGTGGAGTCCTGAAAGTAAGAGAAAATTAAAAAATCGGCAGCCCCTGGTGCGGTTTAAGCCGTGTTTCGGGCGTGCCGTGATGGTGCCCCTTCCCCTGTACCATGGTATTTCTAGAGCGTAGTTATGTACGCGAAGTACTGGTGTCGCATTTTTGCCAGGGCTGGGGTTGGGGCCGCATTGCTACGCCTGCTCGGATCGTTCCAGGCGGTCTTGTTGTAGGTTACTCCGGGCGCGCTTGACGGTGTCCGGTCGTTTAATGGCCGGACTGGAGAACTGCCTGGAGAGGCTGCTTTGTACTTCCGCTGCAAGGGCCGCCGTGTGCTCCTCTGTTTGGAGGGAGCGTTCTGTGTTTCCATTGACCGTAATTACTCCTCGAGGGCCTGGCATCTTGAGCTTAAGGTAGGCGTAGTGCGGTACTACACCTTTAATGGCAACTTGGCAAATGCGGTTCGCCCGAGCAGTGCGTGATAGCCACCGAGGAATGGGACTATGTCGAAGATTAACTCCTCGCTTCGGAAATTATCCGGAGATCCGAAGACCACATCAAGTGTGACTGAGCCTGTACAGTTGGCCTCTACACCTGGTATGACACCTTTAATGGTCGTTTTGGTGGGCTTAATCCTCGAGGGATCTATGCCCATTTTCCGCATTGTATCCTGGTAAAGCAGGTTCAGGCTACTGCCACCATCCATAAGGACTCTAGTGAGATGAAATCCGTCAATAATTGGGTCTAGAACCAATGCAGCGAATCCTCCATGACGGATGCTAATGGGATGGTCCCTTCAATCAAAGGTGATCGGGCAGGAGGACCATGGGTTGAACTTTGGGGCGATTGGCTCTACTGCGTATACGTCCCTTAACGCGCGCTTCCGCTCCCTTTTGGGGACGTGGGTTGCGTATATCATGTTCACCGTCCACACTTGTGGGGGAAAATCCTTCTGTCCACTATTGTTCGGCGGCCGGGGCTCCTCGTCGTCATTGCTATGCGGCCCCTTGTCTTCATTTTCGGTGTTTAACTTGCCTGCCTTCTTGAACACCCAACAATCCCTGTTGGTGTGATTGGCCGGCTTTTCGGGGGTGCCATGTATCTGGCACAAGCGGTCGAGTATTCGGTCCAAACTGGACGGGCCCCTAGGATTCCTTTTGAATGGCTTTTTCCACTGACCGGATTTAGAGCCTCTGAATCCGGCATTAACTGCCGTATCCTCAGCATTGTCGCCGTTAATGCGGCGCTTCTGCTTGTTGCAACGTGACCTGCTACTACTGTCCCTGGTATCCGAATTACCAGGGTTCTTGGTCATATTGTTGCTACGAGCAAGCCAGCTGTCTTCTCCCGCGCAAAAGCGGGTGATGAGTGTCGTGAGTGCTGCCATAGACTTCGGCTTTTCCTGTCCAAGGTGCCGGGCAAGCCACTCGTCACAGATATTGTGCTTGAAGGCTGCTAGGGCCTCAGCGTCCGGACAGTCGACTATTTGATTTTTCTTTGTTAGGAACCATGTCTAGAATTGCCTAGCCAATTCCTCTGGCTGCTGAATTACGTGACTTAGGTCATCAGCGTCTGGGGGTCGCACATAAGTGCCCTGGAAATTGTCGAGGAATGCGTCTTCCAGGTCCTCCCAACAACTGATTGATCCTGTTGGCAAGCTGTTAAGCCAATGCTGAGCTGGTCCTTTAAGCTTGAGTGGGAGGTATTTGATGGCATGGAAATCATCGCCGCGGGCCATGTGGGTATGAAGGAGATAATCCTCGATCCATACCGCAGGGTCTGTTGTGCCATCATATGATTCGATATTTACGGGTTTGAAACCTTCGGGGATTTGATGATCCATTATTTCATCTGTGAAGCATAGTGGGTGTGCGGCGCCTCTGTACTGGGCTATATCACGACGTAGCTCCAATGAGCTTTGTCTACTATGTTCGGCCCTGCCGAATTTGTGGCCGGCGTGACGGTTACCGTCTCGAGCCGTGGGGCACCCACGCGATCCGTAGATCGATCTTGTTTGCCTTGCCTTGTCCTCCAACATATCTCGTAAGTCTGGCGCATATTCCCGTGCCTTGGTACGGGGTGCAGCTTGAGTGGAGGGCCGAGAGGCCTCTCTGTCGCGGCCACGAGGTGGCCGGTCGGCCGCATCAAGTGTTTCCTCCTCTAATCGGGGTAGCAACCTGCGCTTTGGGTAGCTCTTGGAGGGGCGTTCGATTTTATGCTCTTCGGCCGCAAGGACTTCAGTCCATCTGTCGACTAGCAAATCTTGATCAGCTCTAAGCTGTTGCTATTTTTTCTTGAGGCTTCTTGCCATGGCCATAAGCCTGCGTTGAAAATGCTCTTTCTTGACGGGATCCTCTGGCATGACGAATTCATCATCGTCGAGGCTTGCCTCGTCTTCGGAGGGAGGCATATAATTATCGTCCTCGACCTCTCTGTCTGCCGCTCTCTCATGAGGGCTGGTTTCTCCATCCTCCTGTGCTAAATCTTGCTGGAGGGGGTTTTCTTCGGCACATTCCGAAGTATTATTATCTCCCGTGTTGGAATCGCCGTATTTGTTTTGGCGGGATTTTGAGCGGCGCCGTTGACGCCGGTGCTTAGGCTGTTTCTTGCAGGGGTCATCCTCCGATGTTCCATCGCCATCTCCTTCTTTTGGGGTGTCCACCATGTATATGTCATATGATGAGGTGGCTTTCCAGAGCCTGATAGGCGCTGGTTCTTCATCATCTCCTTCATCGGCGTCCATACCATCGATGTCTTCGGAGTCGAAGTCGAGCATGTCGGTTAAGTTGTCGACAGTGGCTACAAAGTGGGTGGTGGGTGGGCTTTGAATTTCGTCATTGTCCGAATCCCAACCTTGCTGACCGTAGTCCGGCCAGGGCTCTCCTGATAAAGAGAGAGACTTCAGTGTCTTCAGAATATTGTCGAAAGGCGAGTGCTGAAAGATGTCCGCGGCAGTAAACTCCATGATCGGCGCCCAATCGGATTCGATCGGCAGTGGCGCGAAGGGTTCGGAGTCCGGCTCCTTGGAGTCACGAGTCTCGCAGAGTGCGGGGCTAGTGTTCGGCTCGATCGCCGTTGGGATCGCAGCCCCCGAGGCGGCGTCCAACCACCCATCCTCCATCGGCGCAGTTGGCTCCGAATTAAGGGTCGAAGCCGATGCGGGTGCGGCCTCCAGGGCACTGTTCAGCAGCAGAGCTAGATCATGCTCGTCATGACAGTGCGGCGCGCTCGGCAGTGGCTTGAATCCGTCAAAGATCAAGTCCCCGCGGATGTCAGCCATGTAGTTTAAACTTCCAAATCTGACCTGGCGGCCAGGGGCATAGCTTTCGATCTGCTCCAGATGGCCAAGTGAATTGGCCTACAGTGCGAAACCGCCGAAGACGAAGATCTGTCCGGGGAGGAAGGTCTCACCCTGGACTGCATCGCCATTGATGATCGTAGGAGCCATCAAGCCTGACGGCGATGACACAGAGGAACTCTCAATGAAAGCACCAATGTAGGTGTCAAAACCGGCGGATCTCGGGTAGGGGGTCCCGAACTGTGCGTCTAGGCCGGATGGTAACAAGAGGCAAGGGACACGAAGTTTTACCCAGGTTCGGGCCCTCTCGATGGAGGTAAAACCCTACGTCCTGCTTGATTAATATTGATGATATGGGTAGTACAAGAGTAGATCTACCACGAGATCGGAGAGGCTAAACCCTAGAAGCTAGCCTATGGTATGATTGTTGTTGTGTATGTTGTCCTACGGACTAAAACCCTCCGGTTTATATAGACACCGGAGAGGGTTAGGGTTACACAAAGTTGGTTACAATGGTAGGAGATCTGCATATCCGTATCGCCAAGCTCGCCTTCCACGCCAAGGAAAGTCCCTTTCAGACACGGGACGAAGTCTTTAATCTTGTATCTTCATAGTCCAGGAGTCCGGCTAAAGCTATAGTCCGGCCATCCGGACACCCCCTAATCCAGGACTCCCTCATTTGTCATTTGCTTTAGTGCTTGACTTATATCCTTTTAGAGCACGGCAGTGGTTTTATTTTATAGAAATATATGAACTCTTTTGCTTCACTTATATTATTTTGAGAGTCTTTAGAACAACATGGCAATAATAAAAACTTTCATGTAAGTGCATTGAATACTAACAGAAGTTTGATACTTGATGATTGTTTTGAGATATGGAGATGGTGATATTAGAGTCATGCTAGTTGAGTAGTTGTGAATTTGAGAAATACTTGTGTTGAAGTTTGTGATTCCCGTAGCATGCACGTATGGTGAACCATTATGTGATGAAGTCGGAGTATGATTTATTTATTGATTGCCTTCCTTATGAGTGGCGGTAGGGGATGAGCGATGGTCTTTTCCTACCAATCTATCCCCCTAGGAGCATGCGCGTAGTACTTTGTTTCAATGACTAATAGATTTTTGCAATAAGTATGTGAGTTCTTTATGACTAATGTTGAGTCCATGGATTATACGCACCCTCACCCTTCCACATTTGCTAGCCTCTCTAGTACCGCGCAACTTTCACCGGTACCATAAACCCACCATATACCTTCCTCAAAACAGCCACCATACCTACCTATTATGGCATTTCCATAGCCATTCCGAGATATATCGCCATGCAACTTTCCACCGTTCTGTTATTATGACATGCTTCATCATTGTCATATTGCTTGCATGATCATGTAGTTGACATCGTATTTGTGGCAAAGCAACCATTCATAATTCTTTCATACATGTCACTCATGCATCATTGCACATCCCGGTACACCATCGGAGGCATTCATATAGACTCATATTTTGTTCTAAGTATCGAGTTGTAATTCTTGAGTTGTAAGTAAATAAAAGTGTGATGATCATCATTATTAGAGTATTGTCCCAGTGAGGAAAGGATGATGGAGACTATGATTCCCCCCACAAGTCGGGATGAGACTCCGAAAGAAAAATAAAAAAAGAGAAAAAAAAGAGGCCATAAAAAAGGGGGAGAAAACGCCCAAATAAAAAAATAAAAAGAGAGAAAGAGGGAGAAGGGGCAATGCTACTATCCTTTTACCACACTTGTGCTTCAAAGTAGCACCATGATCTTCATGATAGAGAGTCTCCTATGCTGTCACCTCCACATACTAGTGGGAATTTTTTATTATAGAACTTGGCTTGTATATTCCAATGATGGGCTTCCTCAAAATGCCCTAGGTCTTCGTGAGCAAGCGAGTTGGATGCACCCCCACTTAGTTTCTTTTTGAGCTTTCATACACTTATAGCTCTAGTGCATCCGTTGCATGGTAATCCCTACTAACTCACATTGATATCTATTGATGGGCATCTCCATAGCCCGTTGATACGCCTAGTTGATGTGAGACTATCTTTCTCCTTTTTGTCTTCTCCACAACCACCATTCTATTCCACCTATAGTGTGATGTCCATGGCTCACGCTCATGTATTGCGTGAAGATTGAAAAAGTTTGAGAACATCAAAAGTATGAAACAATTGCTTGGCTTGTCATCGGGGTTGTGCATGATTTTAAATATTTTGTGTGATGAAGATAGAGCATAGCAAGACTATATGATTTTCTAGGGATAGCTTTCTTTGGCCATGTTATTTTGAGAAGACATGATTACTTTGTTAGTATGCTTGAACTATTATTATTTTTATGTCAATATTAAACTTTTTTCTTGAATCTTATGGATCTGAATATTCTTGCCACAATAAAGAGAATTACATGGATAAATATGTTAGGTAGCATTCCACATCAAAAATTCCGTTTTTATCATTTACCTACTCGAGGACGAGCATGAATTAAGCTTGGGGATGTTGATATGTCTCCAACATATCTATATTTTTATTATTATTCCATGCTATTATATTATCTATTTTAGATGTTTATGGGCTTTATTATACACTTTTATATTATTTTTGGGACTAACCTATTAACATAGATCATTATTTTTAAGTATCACAGAAAAGGAAAATCAAACGGAGTCCAAATGACCTGACACTTATC
This sequence comes from Triticum urartu, assembly GCF_003073215.2. Classification (NCBI taxonomy): domain Eukaryota; kingdom Viridiplantae; phylum Streptophyta; class Magnoliopsida; order Poales; family Poaceae; genus Triticum; species Triticum urartu. The sequence continues at coordinate 149,808,062 of NC_053022.1, read as the reverse complement.
GGAGATCATTTTTGGGCCAGAAGAAGCCCACGGAGTACCGGAGGTGGGCCAGAAGAGTCCCAAGGCCACCACGAGGGTGTGGGGCGCCCCCCCTGCCTCGTGGTCGCCTCGTGGCCCCCCTGACCGACTTCTTTCGCCTATATATATATATATATATATCAACATACCCTAGAAACATTGCACAGCAGAATAGATGGGGAGTTCCGCCGCCAAAAGCCTCCGTAGCCACCGAAAACCAATCTATACTCGTTCCGGCACCCTGCCGAAGGGGGGAATCCCTCTCCGGTGGCCATATTCATCATCCCGGCGCTCTCCTTGACAAGGAGGGAGTAGTCCACCCTCGGGGCTGAGGGTATGTACCAGTAGCTATGTGTTTGATCTCTCTCTCTCTCGTGTTCTTGAGGTGGTACGATCTTGATGTACCGCGAGCTTTGCTATTATAGTTGGATCTTATGATGTTTCTCCCCCTCTACTCTCTTGTAATGGATTGAGTTTTCCCTTTGAAGTTATCTTATCGGATTGAGTCTTTAAGGATTTGAGAACACTTGATGTATGTCTTGCATGTGCTTATCTGTGGTGACAATGGGATATCACGTGATCCACTTGATGTATGTTTTGGTGATCAACTTGCGAGTTCCATGAACTTATGCATAGGGGTTGGCACACGTTTTCGTCTTGACTCTCCGGTAGAAACTTTGGGGCACTCTTTGAAGTTCTTTGTGTTGGTTGAATAGATGAATCTGAGATTCTGTGATGCATATCGTATAATCTTACCCACGGATACTTGAGGTGACATTGGAGTATCTAGGTAACATTAGGGTTTTGGTTGATTTATGTCTTAAGGTGTTATTCTAGTATGAACTCTATGATAGATTGAATAGAAAGGATAGCTTCATGTTATTTTACTACGGACTCTTGAATATATCGATCAGAAAGGATAACTTTGAGGTGGTTTCGTACCCTACCATAATCTCTTCGTTTGTTCTCCGCTATTAATGACTTTGGAGTGACTCTTTGTTGCATGTTGAGGGATAGTTATATGATCCAATTATGTTATTATTGTTGAGAGAACTTGCAATAGTGCAAGTATGAACCCTAGGCCATGTTTCCTAGCATTGCAATACCGTTTGTGCTCACTTTTATCATTAGTTACCTTGCTGTTTTTATATTTTCAGATTACAAAAACCTATGTCTACCATTCATATTGCACTTGTATCACCATCTCTTCGCCGAACTAGTGCACCTATACAATTTACCATTGTATTGGGTCTGTTGAGGACACAAGAGACTCTTTGTTATTTGGTTGCAGGGTTGCTTGAGAGAGACCATCTTCATCCTACGCCTCCCACCAATTGATAAACCTTAGGTCATCCACTTGAGGGAAATTTGCTACTATCCTACAAACCTCTGCACTTGGAGGCCCAACAACGTCTACAAGAAGAAGGTTGTGTAGTAGACATCACTGTCGCTCTTTCGACATACTCTTTTTTCAGACCTTAACTTTTTTCAATCTTCATGTCTACTTAGGCACTAACACATGGAGAAAAACATATAACCAATCGGTGGCGTAATAAGCACCAGGATTTTTTCAGTTCTCATGACATTCGTTTGAGGACAATAACGATGGAAGGATACGCATCCAACCAGGCAAACAGAAGCTTTGCCACATTCTTCCTGTTGAATGCGAGGTTACTATTGTCCAGAGGCTTAAGTTTTTCAACAAGAGATTTCTCAGGGACGGACATGTTGAACAGCAAAAAAGAAGTTCCAGGTGGACAAATGGGCTTCCGAACATGCTCGGCTTCTATTTACAACAACTTTGATGTAGGGTGCAACCCTAGATGGCCAATCTTTCACGAAAGGAGCGGATCCCGCGATGAACACGAACAACACGAGGGGAAATCACAAAGGGGAAAACAAGAGAAACACTCAAACCAACAAGTATGATCACACATGCGCTAGATCCATGAACACAAAGGGAGATACATGATCCACGATCAATAAGGGATGATACACGATAACCAGTTCTTCTCCAAAGGAGGTCTTGATGGGGGCCACCCAAAAGGGGGTCTTGAATCCAAGGGGATCTTCTCCGTAGAGGGGCTGCGGTCTCTCTCGTGGAGTATATCCGATGTGGATGAGCGAGGCTCTATCTCTAATATGATCTATCACAAAGCTAACCCTAGAAACGAGGTGGAGGTGGTCTATTTATAGTCTAAGCCACGAAGGAGTAAGTGGGAGAGAGATACAAGGACAAAGGCCTGGCTGCACACAGGCAGGTATCGGAAAGCCGATGGGGGCGGACATCCGGAGGCTCGGGACGGACCGGTCGTCCGCTGGTCGTCGGACGTCCGCTGAAACTGTTCTGTTGAAGAGGCACTAGACGTCCGGTGTCTTCAGACTTCTGTTAATATTACCGGTCGTCCGGAGGTTGTCGGTCGTCCGGCCGCTGTAGATCTCCTGGCTGGTCCTGGCGTGGTCACGTCGGACGTTCGGTGGACGTCGGTCGTCCGGGCGCTGTAGAGTGTCAGAGTCCGGTGGCGTCCAGTCGTCCGGTCGCTGTAGACTCCGCAACTCCTTCTTCTTCCGTCTTCGCTTCCACGCTTCCCTCGCGGATGGTGTAGGTGTTCCTTGGTGCTTGCACCCCTCCACGTCGTCCGTAGCATTTCGACAATACCTATGCATGCACATGGGAGAAGTGTCAAGTAGTATACCATCCTCGAAGGGGTCAAATGAGCACGTGTAAAGGAGATGATTCACCTTTGTGTATGTGAAGTATATGTCGCACGTGTCACTCGCCGAACGGAATCTTGATATGGTGATGTCCATAGGATGCTCCGCATCATCTCCCCTCCCTTGGGAAAGATCTGACCTCGGATCGAAAACCAAATCACCATGGAAAAGAGATGGCTTTGCCGTGTAGAAGTGGACGTTCACCAAGTAGTCATCATCTTCAAGCTTGAAGTGGGCACTGTCCAATGTCGCACCGTCTAGTGATTCCTTCAAAATGAGCAAGGACAACAAACACTTGGAAAAATAAATGTGGTTAGCATTAGTGCAAGACCAAGCATTCAAGAGGTGATTCACCAAACAAGTGTCGTCATCATGCAAAGCATATGGTTTGACAAAGGATAGTGACATGGCATGTAAGCACATAAATTGAGCACAAGCAAAGATATCATGGGAACAAGCATGTAAATGTGAGGTAGTGATGCAAATATGTGTGACAAGAGAAAAAGCATCTACCTCAAGGTTATAGCAAGCATGGGACAAGTGCTCAATGAAAGGTCGATGGTAGGCATAAGAAGCATTCACAACACCAAATAAAATGAAGTGTCTAAACACATGTGCCAAGTGCAAGACAATCCAAGCATAACGTGCATAGGGTGTAGTGAAGATAGTATGGCACTCAACACAATAGAAAGAGCAAGTGTTCATCATGTGTGAGGCAATCAAGGCAAGCACGTAGCAATCTATGGGACATGGCATATGTGAAGAAATGATATTGTTGCAACCAAACATGTGATAGGACCATGTAATCCAAGAATTGGATGCAACACACAAGGCATATGTATCATGATGCATGGAATGGTGAAAGTGAAAAGTCAAAGCAAGATCTCTAACATGTGTGCAATCAAGTGGTCCAAGATGAACAATAAGTCTCATGGTGCAAGCAACACAAGTAGTATGATCCTCAATATCCATGCTCAAGAAAGATGTCACCTTGAAGGCGTGTCCTTGTGCATTCTTCACAATGCCTAAGCACAAGCAAGTGCGATGTAGAATCGTCGTGGTAGAAGGTGGTTCGCTCTCAAGAGCTCGAGCGGTCAACTCACGTGAAGTGGAAGTCGAGACGAAGTCCAAGTATCCTACACATGCACACAACAAAACAAAGAATGTATGCGCATGGTAGATAAACACATCATCCATCATGATAGTTCTCCGCTCTTGCACATAACCATTAGTAGCACAAGTGCATGAATAATATGATGCAATAATGGCTATATTCATGGCACTGGGTATATGGTGCAAAGAGGCAAGACAAGCATGCCTCACAAGGAATATGTCAAAATCTCCAAACATATGTGAGAATGCTATGGGGGTAATCTCATTAGCAAGACTAAAATCATGGTTGCGCTCAATACATGGAAAATCATCTAGCATGAGAGAGGCAACATATGGAGATATATGACAGCAAACAATAACAATCATGTGCAAAGCATGTAGATGGTTGTCATCAACCGCATGAAATGGGCAAGTATGAATCATCGGTGATGCAACAAGGCAAGCAATCATAGTAATGAAGTCGTGCAAGCTAGTAGTGCGAAGATGCAACATACTAGAGTAAATCATGGCAATCATGTCATGAGAGCAAATAATAGGCATAGACAATGCACATGACATATCGCAAGCATGAACACAAAGCAAGATCATAGTATCATCATAGGCATGGGGCACAAAGCAAGCATGGCAGTAACAAGTGATATCTCCACCAAGTTTTCAAATACACATACAAGTATGAGAATCAATCATCATGTGTAATGCAAAGCATGGGTCAAAAATGCATGGCAAAGGCATAGGAATAAGCATATCATGCAAAGTGAACATGGCAAGATTAGCATAGAATGATATATAATGGACAATAACCCATAGCCAAGTGAGGGTCATGTAGAAGAAATGCGCGAAGTATTTGCACGAAGAGAGCGGTAGGAAAGACAATCCATGGGATCCCAAGTCATCATTGCTCTCTAGAGATCATTTTGTCAACTCATGGGATTGCGAGGTTGACAAGTATCCATGGGTACCTACACAAAAGAGACACAAACCAAAGAAATTGTGCATGTGGTAAATGTACACATCATCCATCATGATGTGTATTTGCACGTGTGAGTTAGCACAAGATAAGCATCGCTCAAAGAAATTTGATGCATGGTATAAGAACATGTCATCCATCATGAAATAATAGTTATTGTGTATAACACGATGGGGACACAAATTGAGAATGCAAGTATATGGCACATCAATAGAATGTTTATTCATGGGGAGCATATTGTGCAAATAAGTATGAGGATCATGCAATGGATGGGATGAATCTAAATCTCCTAAAATGTATGAGGAAACTATGGGAGTCTCCTCATGAGAAATATCGTAAACATAACAGGGAGAAAATGGACAACATACACAACAATGCATATCCGATGCTAGGTAGTCATGGCATGGCATATGAGATAAATGATGCAAAGGGAGCATATCGATATCATCACAAGAAAAACAAATGCCTATAACCATGGGCTTGTCATTTATGCCATATCTGCAAATTGGGTTTATGTTAAAGGCATATGCATAGTCACTATGATGAGATTGCAAATATGACATATTATTAATCTCATGCATAGCATATGACAAGTCAAGCAGATTGTCAAACATGATGTCACCTAAAGAATGATCACAAGAAATCCTATGTAACATGGCATCACAACTAATTGACTCCACATGGCAATCATCATACTCATCGTAAATGGGCAAGAAATCATCACATGAGGAAGTCGCAGTAGCATGAAGCATGGAAATAGGTTGATCAACATCATGCAAGCAATCAATGTCAAGAATGTCCACTAGTGGGACTAGAGCATCACCGTCACCTATGTTACCATTTTCATTCCACTCAAATGGTGCAGGTGAGGTGGGAAAGACCAAATGGTGGTCATCTTCATCTTGATGGAACCATGTGGGGGTTCATCATATTCATCCATGGCCATCGTCTTGTCCAAAGGGAGGACGTAGTCGTCGCGAATCGGCGCGTCATCATATATGGGACCTAGCACCAAATGAGAAGACACAATAGAGGTAGAGATCAAGTTGTTAGAAATGCAAATGGCCTCACGGGACCTATCAACTATCACACTCTTTATATGTGGTGGTTCACTCACTCCCTTAAAGTAGGTGCACTCAATATCATGTATGGTGGAGTCACTCATCTCACTCAAGTGGTGGGGGTTATGGCTCTCCTCGCATGGGAATTGGGGCAACTCATCATATATGGGGCTAGTGGTGAAGTCACTCTCACTCTCAATATGGTGGCAAAAGTCACTCAAGTCGTCAAACGTCGGCGTGGCCGAGGTGAAATACTCAACCATCTCATCGCCATCGCCATGGATGAAGGCCGAAGATGGCACATCATCACTCTCCTCTTGACCAAAGGGAAAATCCCATGCTCGATCATCTCGTCACTGTCGCCGTGGATGAAGGCTGAAGATGGCACATCATTACTCTCGCCTCCTAAGATGGAAGCATCATCCTTGCTCGCCACCATGTCGCTCACCTCCAAAGCATGTTCCTTGATTGGCTCCCTAGTCGTAGTCGTCGCCGCACCATCTTGAAAAAGAGTCAAAGTAGACTCGGCATCATCAATGCCACAAAGAGGGATGGCGGTGAAGTCAAACTTGGGAGCATCGTCTTGGAGCTCGCCAGGCTTGGACATCGTGGTGGTACTAGCCTCATGCTCGTCGTATTGGAGATTGGTCTTAGAGAAGTGTGCTTGGGGTCGAGAAGCCTTGGCCTTCATGTGTTCTTGTTCCGCCTTGAGAGTACCAATGTAGTTGTCGTCGAGGAACTTGTACTTCTCGAGGAAGATCGTCTTGGAGATGTCGTTGTGCAATCCCATCATGAAGTGAAACTTCATCGAAATGGGGTCGTCCAGGCCGTCTTGCCGCAAGGCTTTCTTAATCTCCTTGAAGTACTCGTCGATGGACTTGGATCCATGGGTGGTGTTCTCCAATTTACGTAGAAGTTGTTCCGTGTAGGTTGGAGGCACGAACTAGCATCGCAAAGCTCTCTTCGTCTTGGTCCAACTCATGTTGTAGGTCTCTGAAAGTGTGTGAAGCCACCATGTGGACGCGTAGTCCTGGAAGTTCCTTGTGGCGCACTTCACTTGATCTTCGGGAGGAACTTGATGTAGCTTGAGGTAGTCGTCCATCAAACGCTCCCATTCGAGATACTCCTCGGGTTCTTGAGTCCATAGAAAGGAATCGTGTGGTCAACGTCGAGGTCATAGTAGCTCGTGGAAGTCGCAGACTTGAGCTTGGGGAGCTTCTCTTGAGGTGCTTGTGGGCGAAGATGCCGTGTGTCTGTAGGCAAAGATGCCTTGAAGTTGCTTGGCGAAGATGCCAAGGGATATGGTGAAGTCGTTGAGCGGTTGTTGGTGTTGAGCTCTTGTCCTTCACGTCCTTGTTGGTGATGGTGTCGATGCCGATGTGATTTTGCCGGAGATGGTAGCTCGGAGACATGTGCTCTTGAGCGTCTTCTCGAAGATGAGGAAGATCGCTTGTATGACTTGATGTGGGCTTTGATCTCCTCCATTTGAGCTTGCATCTTGGTGTCGGTGGAGTTGTTTGTGGCATCGAACTCGTCTTGTTGTTGTAGACAAAAGATGAAATGCCTTGCCTATCCATCACAAGACTCGAGTAGAGGTGAGTGGCAGAAAGAGAAGAACTATACCAAATGTACCTTGACCGATGTTGAGTATGGATCAATGATCACTCAATAGTGTAACAAGGAAATAGCACAATTGGTACAAATCTTGTCGATTTCTCACACCTACAAAAGTAAGTCTTATGGTGGAGCTCGGTGAGGATAGTGGCACAAAAACTTTAATGCAAAATGTTAGCAAGAGTCAATAAAGTTGAAAGAGATTCACAAATTCGCAAGTGAAATAAGTGGACCAATAGCAATATGTGGTACACGGAAACACACACACGGATAGATAAAATGGGGTCGTGCAACCAAGGAATGAGCACAAAATGTGGAATCCAGGAAAAACGCTCGTGTTGCTCAACTCAAGAGAGACGCTAGCACGATTGCTCTATAGGCGGATACGAAACTTGTGCACAGCCTATAAGATGCAAAATGTAGGAGTTTTCTATCCCAAGTATGCTATATATATGGTTCCCGGTGTTATGACCCAAGATGATCGGATATGACAATCTTATATGCAATGTGGTATGATGCTATGGCACTTTCTTACAAGCTTCTTTGCTCTTTCTCTTTTGCTTAAAATCTTATTCCTTTTTTGTATGGCCACTTTTGCACAATGCACAAACCAAGATAGCAATTGTATATATATGCGGGAACAAACTTGTGGCACCAGGGATGATATGATACCAATATGATATGGTATGTATGCAATGGAAGTTGTAGATTACTAATGTGCACAAGTAACGTTGCCGACAATACTCAAATGGCTAGTCTCGATAGGCAAGTAACGCAAAATAGGCTAGGGGTTATCAATGCAATGGCAAGGGAATATACAATGGAGGGATACCACGATACGAAGATGATATGGAGGTTACCGTCCTTGGCGATGATGAGTGGCGGTGTCCTTGATGTAGATACCAAGATGATGGAGACTCGTCCCTAAGTAGCCAAAACACCTTAGGAAACGGAAAAACCGCGAACTCAAAATCTCAAATGTCAAATGGTGGTAGTGGGAATGCGGTTGTGGTTGCGGAAGCTCAATGGGAATGCGGAAATGCAATGATGGGTTTTGAGACGCAAAACGGAAGAGGGAGGTTATTTGGTTATGTGATTCAGAGTTGAAGGTCACCGTCCCTAAGTAGCCGAAACACCTTAGGAGACACAACTCATAACTCAAACAAAATTGGGTTAAGTTGGGGGTGGCGAAAGTGTATGGTGGGTGAGCCTATCCGAAAGTTATGGTGGTGGTGGTGGTGGTTGATGAAGCAGCAACCATCCCTAAGTATCCTAAACACCTTAGGGGACTCAAATCACAACTCAAACAACCACTAATGTGAAGGGGAACAAAATTGGTTAGGTTGCGGAAGTGGGTGGTGGTGTTGCGGATGATGTGGTGGAAGCCCTAGGCAAAGATGCCAAAGTTCCAAAACTTTGATGGATTCAAATGGTGTTGAAAGTATTTTTGTGGGAAGGCCGATGTCAAGAGCTTCAAAACGAGCTAAAGAACGTCAAAATCGGAGTTCGGATGAATTAGTTATGACCGAAACAAAATATCAGCGAAGTCGGTTTTTACACGTAGCGGACGTCCGGAAATGGATGGATGTCCGGTCGTCGGACGTCCAGTCGGGTCGGAAATCCGCTAATTTCATCTCGGGTTAGGGGTTCCGGTCATCCGGAAGGTTGCGGACGTCCGGTCGTTCCAGGGGCTCCGGACGTCTGTAAAGTGGTGGTCGTCCGGTGGGTCGGGGTCAACGCGAAATTTCAGATCCGGGACGCGATTTTGGACGGAAATTGATGATTTGGGGATCAAAATTGATCAGATTTCATGGATGGAAAGTGGTGAAACTTGGGGAAATGCTAGATCCACTTGAAACCAAGCAAATCCATGGATCAAATCCAACAAATCTTCATCAAACCAAAGAATCACAAAAAAAATTGGGACTATTTTGGTGGGGATTTTCAAAATTGGGGAAGAACACAACAAAATTAGGCTAGAAAACAACGAGGGGAGGCTCCGAAATTTGATCAACATGGCTAATGATACCAAGATGATTTAGGGTGGAAACCTAGATGGTCGTTCTTTCACAAAACGAGCGGATCCCGCGATGAACACGAAGAACACGAGGGGAAATCACAAAGGGGAAAACAACAGAAACACTCAAACCAACAAGTATGATCACACATGCGCTAGATCCATGAACAGAAAGGGAGATACATGATCCACGATCAACAAGGGACGATACACGGTAACCGGTTCTTCTCCAAAGGAGGTCTTGATGGGGGCCACCCAAAAGGGGGTCTTGAATCCAAGGGGATCTTCTCCATAGAGGGGCCGCTGTCTCTCTTGTGGAGTAGATTCGACGTGGATGAGCGAAGCTCTATCTCTAATATGAGCTATCACAACGCTAACCCTAGAAAGGAGGTGGAGGTGGTCTATTTATAGTCTAAGCCACGAAGGGGTAAGTGGGAGAGAGATACAAGGCCAAAGGCCCGGCTGCACACAGGCATGTATTGGACGTCCGGTGGGGGTCGGACATCTGGAGGCTCGGGACAGACCGGTCGTCCGCTGGTCGTCGGACGTCCGCTGAAACTGTTCTGTTGAAGAGGCACCAGACGTCCGATGTCATCGGACTTCCATTAATATTACCGGTAGTCCGGAGGTTGTCGGTCATCCGGCCACTGTAGATCTCCTGGTTGGTCTTGGCGTGGTCGCGTCGGACGTCCGGTGGACGTCGGTCATCCGGGCGCTATAGAGAGTCGGACATCCAGTGGCTTCCGGTTGTCTGGTCGCTGTAGACTCCACGGCTCCTTCTTCTTCTACGGATGGTGTAGGTGTTCCTTGGCTCTTGCACTCCTCCATGTCGTCTGTAGCGTTTCGACAATACCTATGCATGCAGACGGGAGAAGTGTCAAGTAGTATACCATCCTTGAAGGGGTCAAATGAGCACGTGTAAAGAAGATGATTCACCTTTGTGTACGTATGTGAAGTAGATGTCGCACGTGTCACTCGCCGAACAGAATCTTGATATGGTGATGTCCATAGGATGCTCCGCATCAAACTTGTAGTCATCCTCCAATAAATTTGTTTGCACAGGATGTTGATTTTACGGATCAGACCGATCCATTTGTTTGTGACTGCAAAAAGAGTGGTTGGTTAGATGTTAATACCATGTTCGATCTGGGTTTTATCTAAATTTGATGAACAATTAATCCTTGGGCTTTTTGTACCGTTTGTAAGCTTGAGTTGCATGTTGTTGCCCTCGTACTCCCCTCCACTTCCCACTACACTGCCGCATCTTCCACGACTGCTGTTTGTTCCTGTCAGGACCCCGATCCTATGTCACACCGATCTAGCATGTAACACATCATATCACTTTGCGGCCTCACGCACGGTATTCCCACGGGTGCCACCCTACCTAGCCCGGAACCGTTTGTGCCTTTTGGCTTATGTATATGATAGTGTCGCTAGCATCCATGTGACAGAGAACCTGGGCCGACATGACTAGTCGTAAACCCAAGGTGGCACTAACATTTACAGGGACAGACATACATGACCTAGCAACGAACGTGTCGGTCATCAGCGAGTGAATCCGGGCTGTAGCAAGTTGACAAGACTCCGGTAAACACCGCATGACATTTCCCCGTAGGGACAGACACATGAACGAAGAAGGACACATGCCGGCCAGCATAAGTGTTCCGGAGCAGTAGAAAGCTACCATGGCTCAGTGGAAGCACTAGGATACATTTCCCCATAAGAGAGACTACCAAGAATAAACAACTAGGTTGTCGGATCCCACACATACCACGCATTTCAATAACATACACACAATATGCTCGATATGTGCAAATACAACATGGCATCACAACATAACTCTATGACTTAAAGTATTTATTCATTAGGCTCCGAAGAGCCAGATATTACAAACATGGGTCTAATGACCCAACACTCAAGTCATACAAGCAACAAGCAAATGCGGAAGCATAAACATGTCTGGGTACAGACATCTGAAAAGAGAGAAGGCTAGTAAGCCTATCTATCTACAAGACCCTCCAAAGGGTACAAGATCATAGCTGAGGTAACAAGCTAAACGTCGAAGTCCACGCGGAACTACTAGTGAGACTGAAATCTCTCTGCAAAAACATAAATTAAGGAAACGTGAGTACAAATTTACCCGGCAAGATTTACATCAGAACTATCTACATATGCATCAGTATCAACAAAGAGGGTGGTGCAGTTTAACTGCAGCAAGCCAGTTTTGACTCAGTGGCTATCCTGTACTACGACTGCTGGTAACTCTTTGGAGGTGGCGCACACGAGTCCACATATTCACCATATCAATACACCATTATGGATCCGCTCCCGTCTCCCTACGAGAACGCCATCCATAGCACTCATGCTTATCTTGCGCATTTTAAAGTATCCACTTTCACTTGTCTATGAACTGTACAGGCAACCCAGAAGTCCTTTAACACGGATGCAGCTATTCGAATAGATCATTTATAACCCTGCAGGGGTGTACTTCTTCACACATGCACTCTCCACTTACCGCCATGTACACGTCATGTATCTTGGCAACCTTCAAGCGGAATCCTAGCGAGGGTGTCGGCCATGACCTGACTAACCACGCAAGTCTCTAGTCCAGTTTTATCGCCTATTCGGGTTCCATCCGCAAGGAGATTCGGCCGGGGTGTCGCTCACGGCCCCAAACGATGTGAGCAGGGTTCCCAAGCCCACCAAATGGGTGACACTTGGTATACTGTGCCACTGCACCTAGTCTGTCCCAAGCCCACCTGTACCGGGTGCCACTTGGTAGACTACTAGCACTACCTACAAACACTAGAAACTAGTTGCAACTCCTGGACACAGATCAGGTTGATTAATACGCCGAGAGGGGTCGAGTTACCAGAACCCAATGCGTTGTAGTAGTTGTTCATGGATCACAAACACAGAACTCAGTTCCTAAGGACGATTTCAATGAGACAACCCACCATGTACTCCTACATGGCCTCTCACCACTACCTTTACCAAATCGTGTTCACACACTTAGCTCTCAACAGTAGGACATATTCACAACTTTCCAATTCATCCCCGATGAATCAGACCTGACACAACTCTAAGAAATAGCAGGCATGACAAACAAGCATGAATGAGTAGGCACATCAGGGCTCAAACAACTCCTACTCATTCTAGTGGGTTTCATCTATTTACTGTGGCAATGACAGGTCATGCAGAGGAAAGGGGTTCAACTACCGCAGCATGTAATAGTTGAATCGCTGTTGTCCTAATGCAGTAAAAGAGAGCAGGAGCGAGAGAGTGGGATTGTATCAGAATGAACAAGGGGGTTCTGCTTGCCTGGCACTTCTAAAGATAGTATAGTTCTTCATCGCTGTCATCGATCTCATTGTCTGATCCGCGTCTACTGAGAGGGGACAAACACCGGCAACAGAGAAAGATAAAATCAATGCAATGCAACAATATGATGCATGAATGTGGCATGGCAATATGCTGTGATTAGAGCTAATGCAGCTAACAATGATTTAAATGAAGTTGGTTTGAACCCTAGGTTCAAATTCAAACTCCATATGTTAAAGTTCATATGCCACTTATTTGATTTGCCCTAAACAGTAGTTATAAGTTGTTTTAACATGCATGAAAAAGGTACATATGGATAGATTGGATTTTTCTGATCATTTTTCATATATAAATTATTTCATTTGGAGTTACGGTTGAATTTCTATGAATTTTTGAAGTTTTGGATATTTTCTAAAATAAATAAATCATTTTTGATTTATTTTAAATCCAAGAAAATATTTACTGCGTCAGCATGATCTCACGCTGACTTCAGCAGGTCAAAGGGCTACCAGGATCAAACCTGACCTGTGCGGCCCGCGTGTCATTGAGTTAGTTGACTAACAGGGTTAATTAACCTAACTAGAGGTGTTAGCATGGCCGGGCCCACCTGTCATTAACTAAGAGGTTTACTAAGCAGTGGTTATAACTAATTACGTGGCCACGTCAGCACGTGATGAGGACATCAATACCATTGTTACACCCACAGCCCCTACTGTTACATATACTGGACCAATTACTAGAGCTCGCGCACGCCAATTAAATTACCAGGTACTTTCGTTTCTTGGTAATGATTCTAATGTTCAGGAGATTATGATGCTGCCTAAATTGGATACATTTGTTTTGCTTACAAATGAAGGGCCTAGCTTGGAGAAGGATGAACATTGGAGCAAGAACACGCATGGAGTTGATGGCATGCGCAAGGGGATCAAGAACGGAGTTACAAGTGATGATTTCAGGATTTTGAAGCCGCCATAAGGAGTGCATGAAGCCTTGGACGAAATATACAAGATGCCACTTCATAATATTCATCCATAGGCTATTCTAGGTGCTGCGTCACCTTATTAATGGGCCAGGCCCATGTAATTTCGAAATACTTAAGTATAGGCTATTTTTAGAGTCCGTATGTGTGGGGAAACAAGAGTTAGGGTTGGTTTCGGACCCCACCCTCAAGGGCCACGAAATTCCCCCCTCTTCCTCCATATATACATCCCTTAGGGCGTCGTTTAGAATTTGGGTTTTGTTTAGATTAAAAGTTCGCCATAGTTGCAACTTCGCGTACTTCGTTTGTGTCCAACGATCAGACCAAGACGTCACAGAACCCCACCTTGATCAATAAAGCTTTCATCTTATATTCGCAATATCCCGATTGCAATCTCAGTTTCTTGCTTGTTCTTCGTTTGCTCGCAGGAAACAGACCCTCGTGGTCAAGTTGATCGTGCTCCGGCGTGGTCAATAACCCTCGGAAGTTGGTTTAGCGATTGCTAAGGCGCGACGTCTCGCACGTTCGTAGTCGGATCGTCAAGGTCGACTCCCACAGAAAACGATAGCCACCATCTCATCGAAACATCGGGACACCTTAGCGTCTATCAAGTGTTATCAGATTTTTTGAGCCACGTGCCATCATAGTGATTTTTTGTCGCACTTTTTCGTCGTCGCTGCCCTGATTTCCGAAAAAAAAAGTGAAAAAAAAATTTCGTGCCCATCCTATCAGTTTGACGAGGGAAGAGTTTTGAGACACTCGCCATTATAGTGATTTTTCGCAAAAAAAAGAGGAGCGCAAAAAAAAGGAGCGCAAAAAAAAGAGCGAAAAAATAAGTTCCAGAGTGTGCTTTTCCCTTATTTACGTGCAGCGCCGTGTTTTTGTTAGTGTTCTAGGCTCGCGTCTCTAGCACGGTCTAGCCTAGGACCAGCACAGTACCGTCGTTGAGCGTTTATTCAACTTTGCATCTCTGAATTGATTATTGCTGACCCTTTTTGCTACCATACTATAAGCCTTCCCAGCTCCACATACATCTACGCCGTGCGTTTGACTCTCCCTGGCAATCGCTCTATCCAAGCTTTTGAGAGTTTTTGACTACAACGGTTGCCGATCACCGCCTGCTGCTGGGTAAGAACTGGTAAGAATTTGAGATTTGCTTGACGGATTTGTGACACCCGCCACCACCACCACTTGTTAGTAGTCTGTAGGATCATATTCTTGTGTGTTTCTATTGCTGCTAACCATGCCAGGATCACAAGCCGACGAGACTGACTGGGAGAACTTGACGAACAAGGAGCTTCATGATACGTTTCAGCAAATGATGAATGGACAGGTGCAAGATGTGATAAACAGATTTGAAGAGGCCATGGAGAAGATAGATGGCATGGAGAAGACGTTTGAAACAAAGCTAGATAACAAGTTTGCTGAATTGCTTTCACGTTTTCCACCACCACCACCGGCTGCTCCTGCCGCACCTCTGCAACAACAGCAACAACACCGACTACCTCCACGTCGGGAAACAGCCCTCCGCCGAGCGAGCCGTGTCCCTCTTCAGTCGGGCCAAACTGCTGGTGCTGCTGTTGATACTTCTGTGGCTCCTACTGCTGATGTGGAGGAGGATGCTTATGTGGGAGATTATGAGGATGAGGTTGATCAAAATCAGAACTACGTGCCACCAACAGCACAGCAACCACCAGGTCGTCCACATGCAAATAATGGCAATGGTAGGGCTCACCCTCAGGTACGAGATCATGACCATCTCCCTAAACTAAAATTGAATATTCCACCATTTGAGGGTAGATATGTTCCTGATATATATCTTACTTGGGAGTTAGAAACTGAACAACGATTTACATGTTTACAATATCCCGAGGAGAGACGTGTTCCTGCTGCTGTTTGTGCTTTCACTAGTTTTGCATGTGTTTGGTGGTCTGAGCATTGTAGATTATATCCTATTCCGGCTATTTGGGCTGCTTTGAAAACTGCTATGCGTACTCGTTGGGTTCCACCATATTATCAACGTGAATTACTTCAAAAATTGCAGCGCTTAAGACAGGGAAAAAATTCTGTAGAAGAATATTATCAGGAATTACAAACTGGCATGATTAGATGTGGTATTGTTGAGGAGAATGAAGCTATGCTTGCACGTTTTATGGGTGGATTAAATAGAGAGATTCAGACGATTCTAGAGTATAAGGAGTATACTAATATCACTCGTTTATTCCATCTTGCTTGTAAAGCTGAACGTGAAGTGCGGGATCGACAGGCATTGGCACGGACTAACTTTTCTGCAAGTCGACCTTCATCATGGACACCACGTGCATCATCTACTTCCACACGTTCTGCTACACCGGCGCCTCCGCCGGCTACCACCTCCAACCGTGATACAATAAAGCAGGCACAATCACCACTATCTGCCAAGAGCACACCTTCTGGGCCTGCAAAGAGCTCTTCTTCATCCATGGCATCAACAGGGCAAACACATGATATTATTTGTCGACGTTGCAAGGGTGGAGGTCATTATGCGAGAGAATGCCCATCTAAGCGTGTGATGATTGTTACTGAGGATGGTGGGTATGAGTCCGCTAGTGACTATGATGAGGAGACTTTGGCTCTTATTACACGTGACGAACACGGTGGAGACGATTCTGATCATGAGACGCAATACATGGCTCCTGAAGATGCTGACAGGTATGAAAGTTTAGTTGCTCAACGTGTTTTGAGTGTGCAGGTTACACAAGCTGAGCAAAATCAGAGGCATAATTTGTTCCATACAAAGGGAGTTGTGAAGGAACGTTCTGTTCGCGTGATCATAGATGGAGGGAGCTGCAATAACTTGGCTAGCATGGAGATGGTGGAGAAGCTATCTCTCACCACAAGACCACATCCACATCCTTACTACATCCAATGGTTCAACAACAGCGGCAAGGTTAAGGTAACACGTACTGTTCGTGTGCATTTTAGTATCTCTACATATGTTGATTATGTTGATTGTGATGTGGTACCTATGCAAGCATGTTCCTTATTACTTGGTAGACCATGGCAATTTGATAAAAATTCTGTACACCATGGTAGAAACAATCAGTATACTCTTGTTCATAACGATAAAAATATTACTTTGCTTCCTATGACTCCTGATTCCATTTTGAAAGATGATATTAATAGAGCTAATAAAGCAAAACAGGAGACAAATAAGAGTGAAAATCAGATTGTGGCAAAAGAATTTGAGCACCAAATGAAGCCTAATAATAAACCATCTACTGTTGTTTCTGAAATTAAATTGAAAAGTGCATGTTTACTTGCCACCAAATCTGATATTGATGAGCTAGATTTCAGCAAATCTGTTTGCTATGCTTTTGTGTGCAAAGAGGCATTATTTTCATTCGAGGACGTGCCTTCCTCTTTGCCCCCTGCTGTCACTAACATTTTGCAGGAGTTCGCTGACGTCTTTCCACAAGACGTGCCACCGGGATTACCACCTATTCGAGGGATTGAGCATCAAATTGACTTAATTCCCGGTGCTTCGCTACCCAACCGTGCACCATACCGTACCAATCCAGAGGAGACGAAGGAGATTATGCGTCAAGTACAAGAACTGCTCGACAAAGGTTATATACGCGAATCCCTTAGTCCTTGTGCTGTTCCTAATCATTTTAGTGCCGAAAAAGGATGGTACGTCGCGTATGTGCGTTGATTGTAGAGGCATTAATAATATTACTATTCGTTATCGTCATCCTATTCCTAGGCTAGATGATATGCTTGATGAATTGAGTGGCTCTACAATATTCTCCAAAGTTGATTTGCGTAGTGGATACCATCAAATTCGTATGAAATTGGGTGATGAATGGAAAACAGCATTTAAAACTAAGTTTGGATTATATGAGTGGTTAGTCATGCCTTTTGGGTTAACTAATGCACCTAGTACTTTCATGAGTTCAATGAACGAAGTTTTACGTGCTTTCATTGGACGATTTGTGGTAGTTTACTTTGATGACATATTGATTTATAGCAAATCTTTGGAGGAACATTTGGAACATTTACGTGCTGTTTTTATTTCTCTACGTGATGCACGTTTGTTTGGAAACCTTGGAAAGTGCACCTTTTGCACCGACCGAGTATCTTTTCTTGGCTATGTTGTTACTCCACAGGGAATTGAAGTTGATAAAGCCAAGATTGAAGCTATTGAGAGTTGGCCGCAGCCCAAAACGGTCACACAAGTGAGGAGTTTCCTTGGCCTCGCTGGTTTTAATAGGCGTTTTGTGAGAGATTTCAGCACCATTGCTGCACCTCTCAACGAGCTTACAAAGAAGGATGTGCCTTTTGTTTGGGGTACCGCACAGGAAGAAGCCTTCACGGTTTTGAAAGATAAGTTGACACATGCTCCTTTACTCCAACTTCCTAATTTCAATAAGACTTTTGAGCTTGAATGTGATGCTAGTGGAATTGGATTAGGAGGTGTGTTATTACAAGATGGAAAACCTGTTGCATACTTTTCTGAAAAATTGAGTGGGCCTAGTCTGAACTATTCTACTTATGATAAAGAATTATATGCTCTTGTTCGGACCTTAGAAACATGGCACCATTATTTATGACCCAAGGAATTTGTTATACATTCTAATCATGAATCTTTGAAACACATTAAAAGTCAAGCAAAACTGAACCGTAGACATGCTAAATGGGTTGAATTCATTGAGACTTTCCCTTATGTCATTAAACACAAGAAGGGTAAAGAAAATGTTATTGCTGATGTCTTGTCTCGTCGTTATACTATGCTTTCACAACTTGACTTTAAAATATTTGGTTTGGAGACCATCAAAGATCAATATGTTCATGATGCTGAATTTAAAGATGTATTGCAGAACTGTAAGGAAGGGAGAACTTGGAACAAGTTCGTTCTTAACGATGGATTTGTGTTTCGTGCTAACAAGCTATGCATTCCAGCTAGCTCCGTTCGTCTTTTGTTGTTGCAGGAGGCGCATGGAGGAGGATTAATGGGACACTTTGGCGTCAAGAAGACGAAGGATATACTTGCTACACATTTCTTTTGGCCAAAGATGAGACGGGATGTTGAGCGTTTTGTTGCTCGCTGCACTACATGTCAAAGAGCTAAGTCACGACTCAATCCTCATGGTTTATATATGCCTTTGCCAGTACCTAGTGTTCCTTGGGAGGATATATCTATGGACTTTGTTTTAGGTTTACCTCGAACAAAGAAGGGGAGGGATAGCATATTTGTTGTCGTGGATAGGTTCTCGAAAATGGCACACTTTATACCATGTCATAAAAGCGATGATGTTGTTAATGTTGCTGATTTGTTCTTTCGTGAAATTATTCGCTTACATGGTGTACCAAATACTATTGTTTCATATCGTGATACTAAATTTCTTAGCCACTTTTGGAGATGTTTATGGGCTAAGTTGGGGACTAAGCTGCTTTTTAGTACTACTTGTCACCCCCAAACTAATGGACAAACTGAAGTAGTCAATAGAACATTGTCTACTATGCTTAGGGCTGTTTTGAAGAATAACAAGAAAATGTGGGAAGAATGCTTGCCTCATATTGAATTTGCTTATAATCGCTCATTGCATTCTACTACTAAGATGTGCCCTTTTGAAATTGTGTATGGTTTCCTACCTCGTGCACCTATTGATTTGTTGCCTCTTCCATCTTCAGAGAAGGTTAATTTTGATGCTAAAGAACGTTCTGAATTGATTTTAAAAATGCATGAGTTAACTAAGGAAAACATTGAGCGTATGAATGCTAAATATAAACTTGCTGGAGATAAGGGTAGAAAACATGTTGTGTTTGCGCCTGGAGATCTTGTTTGGTTACATTTGCGTAAAGATAGATTTCCTAATCTGCGCAAATCAAAGCTAATGCCACGTGTTGATGGTCCTTTTCAGGTGTTAGAGAAAATAAATGATAATGCATATAAACTTGAGCTACCTGTAGATTTTGGGGTTAGTCCCACTTTTAACATTGCAGATTTGAAGCCTTATTTGGGTGAGGAAGATGCGCTTCCGTCGAGGACGACTTCATTTCAAGAAGGGGAGGATGATGAGGACATCAATACCATTGTTACACCCACAGCCCCTACTGTACATATACTGGACCAATTACTAGAGCTCGCGCACGCCAATTAAATTACCAGGTACTTTCGTTTCTTGGTAATGATTCTAATGTTCATGAGATTATGATGCTGCCTAAATTGGATACATTTGTTTTGCTTACAAATGAAGGGCCTAGCTTGGAGAAGGATGAACATTGGAGCAAGAACACGCATGGAGTTGATGGCATGCGCAAGGGGATCAAGAACGGAGTTAACAAGTGATGATTTCAGGACTTTGAAGCCGCCATAAGGAGTGCATGAAGCCTTGGACGAAATATACAAGATGCCACTTCATAATATTCGTCCATAGGCTATTCTAGGTGCTGCGTCACCTTATTAATGGGCCAGGCCCATGTAATTTCGAAATACTTAAGTATAGGCTATTTTTAGAGTCCGTATGTGTGGGGAAACAAGAGTTAGGGTTGGTTTCGGACCCCACCCTCAAGGGCCACGAAATTCCCCCCTCTTCCTCCATATATACATCCCTTAGGGCGTCGTTTAGAATTTGGGTTTTGTTTAGATTAAAAGTTCGCCATAGTTGCAACTTCGCGTACTTCGTTTGTGTCCAACGATCAGACCAAGACGTCACAGAACCCCACCTTGATCAATAAAGCTTTCATCTTATATTCGCAATATCCCGATTGCAATCTCAGTTTCTTGCTTGTTCTTCGTTTGCTCGCAGGAAACAGACCCTCGTGGTCAGGTTGATCATGCTCCGGCGTGCTCAATAACCCTCGGAAGTTGGTTTAGCGATTGCTAAGGCGCGACGTCTCGCACGTTCGTAGTCGGATCGTCAAGGTCGACTCCCACAGAAAACGATAGCCACCATCTCATCGAAACATCGGGACACCTTAGCCTCTATCAGCACGCTGGAGTTTGCCCGGCGACGACCAGAAACGCGGAGGAGGTTAGCCGGACTTGCGCTACGGTTGACGGTTGGACGCACCGAGAGCATCTACTAGGAGTTGGTGGGGTGGTGCATCCAACGGTGGTGGCGGCTGGGGCTGGGCTAGCTGGAGCTCACCGGAACAGAGCTCACGTCGGCTGTCGGAGCTCAGGCTCGAGTGAGCGTAACGCTGCGCTGCGCTAGGGAAGAAGTTGGCGATGGCATTGGCCTTCTGGGATCATGCTGAGCACAGTCACGCGCTCAAACGCTGGCGGCAGTAGCTGTGGCCGTGGCGACAACATGACCGGCGGAACAAGGCTCTCGGCCACGACGGCGGAGCTAGCTAGAGGAAGAAATCTACATGGGAGGTAGAGGGGAACGACGGTGGGGCTCACTGTGAAGTCGACGAGCAGGTCGGCGGCTCGGGGGAGGCTCTGGAGGCGACTGAGTGATGACAGCGATCTCGGACGCCCGCGGTTGAAGACGATGATGGCGAGGTCAAAGAAGTGCTTCTGGAGACGCGTGGCTCGGTGGAGAGTACGAAGACGGTGATGCGGAGACGCCTGGGACGGAGAGGGAGCGAGGGAGTGGTTGTGGCCGCGGCGGTGCAAGGCGGCGCTCTCTGACACGTTCGGGTCTTGGCGGTAGAGAGAGTAGAGGAGAGGGAAGGCACGGGGGAAGAGTGAGGGGTTACGGGGCTGGCGCCTGGCATCTTCCAGAGATGTCCGGGCAAGAAGGCAGAGAGGAGGTGGCCGGGCGCGTGCATGCGCGCCACGGGCACACGCCCTTGTGCCAGCTGGCACAAGGTTGAAGACAGGGGAGGAGTTGGGCTAGGCTGCCTACAGTGTTGGGTGGGCTGTAGGTAAGCCAGGTAAGTCCTCTCTCTCTTTTATTTCTGTTTTTATATTTATTTGCTCTGTTTTGATTTAGTTTATAAACCAAATCATTTTTATAAATCCTGAAAATATTTGTGGGCAGTAACTGAATTGTTTCAGAGGCCCTTAGTAAGTTTCAGAATATTTGGAGCTACCAAATATTTTATAGGAATTAATAGCTCCAATTCAAATACAATAAGAGTTAAACAAAAATCCATAAATGACCTAGAAAAGTGTGCACCATTTTTGGCAGAGGTTCTAGAACAATTCAAAAATCATGAACTTTTCTGAAGGGTATTTTGGGTTCATTGATAATATTTTTATTTTGATCCTAGTTGCATTTCATTTGGTCCTAGGGTTTGAACATCCCCATTTCAAGTTCAAGCAAAATTTAAACATGATGCAACAACCAAGACTAGTCCACAAGCAAAGCTAAATCTAGGGCTGTGACAACTCACCCCCACTAAACAAGAATCTCGTCCCAAGATTTAAGACGTGAGGTAAGAAGACGGAGGGGACACCAATCTAACACGATCTTCATGGTCCAATTTCCATCTCGAAGACATTGATTCATTGCTTCATATTGATCTTTGACGTCTTTCCTTTCGAGATCTTCATCCAACACGATGATGACAAAAAGAAGCTCTACAAGAATCGATCTTCTTGAAGATCGAGCAACTCAAGATCAACTCATGGAGTGAGATATAGGAACATCTCTTGAGTTGAGACATAAAAACACAATCAGGTGGATGGAAAGAAATAGATGAAGAAGGTTCAATTTGGTAGGCAAGAATCCCATGCCTAAGTAAGACGATGCATAGGTTTCAAATTAGCGAGGAGGTAATTGCCATGATTCCATAACAAGACACCTTAGGGAAGGTGACTCATAGAATTATTCCCTTATGTGGCAAAAAGAATTACTTTTGATACAAAGATCATTGAAACTCTTTATACCAGCCTAAGGCAATCATAATCGATCATTTGAAGGAGTTCGAAAGAATGACATACTCGGACTAGAATGGATGATGTGGACTACCTTGTTGAAGACAACGCAACGGATGATTTTTGCTTATCATCAGAAACGGATGGGACCCATGGTTGGACCACTTTTGAAGATGATCCTGAACAACAAATGCTGAGAAGGGCGGCCCATGGGAATTGGCACAATGGCGGTGCTAGCTGGGGACAAGCTGCAAATGTTGGGAATGTTCCAACTATCATATTTGCCTAAGATTCAGATCTGGTTGGTAATAGGATATTCCAGACAACATGTCTGAAAAGGAAAGGTTGCAACACAAATCGACGAGATGATGTTGCGAGATTCTCAGGAGATGAACTACGGTAGCAAGCTCCAAAACATGAGCTGGTATTGCTACACGCATGTGAACACGTTGTCCCAGACATGCATGACCACATAGTAGTCTTACAACGAAACACTACCGAGTTCTGGTTGGGAGCCATCATTGAGGATAACGAAGTCTTTACGCAAGTCCATGGATTAGATCCCAAGCATAGACCTCTCTTCCTTGAACAAATCAGTCAGTGGCTTGGTGTGCTAGGGAATACATATGGAATGGACATGATCAGTCTATCAAACCACATAATACTTTGCACATGCTTGACTGACTTGGGATGATTATAGTGGGAGCAAAACAAACTTTCTCGAATTCACGGCGGCAACTTGCTTAAAATGCAAATGAATTAGAGGAAGTCACTTCTTTCATCCAAACATATACCTCATGAATGGAACACGAAGGCAATGCTTAAAAAGTTTCCAACACTATTTAATGTTCAACATGAATCATGGACGAGATAGAAATGCTGCTGATGGGCTCAACAACAAGTCATTGGATTTCTGTATAACTGGAATTCAACAATTATGTGAACATGGTGATAGCACTGGGCAGACCCAAGGATATAATGGTGCATGCTCGAGGGGTCAACCACGAGTAAGACAACATTACGAATATCGTTGGTTCTGAGTTGATTTGACGATAGCCCGCACTCAAATCAAAGTTTGTACAAGACAGTAGATCCAGCAATTGGTCACGTAGATCAATTGATGAAGATATCATCTTTCTTCAACACACATATACAAAGAGATATCCCTTTGTAATGAACTAAGTCAGATAAAGCTTTTATCTTCCAACTCTCCAAGTTGTTGTTTAGCTTAACCAACTAGCTCAGGGATATCCAACACGGATTCTTGGAGAAGGGGTGGTTTACAAGAAAACGAACTTGATCGCGGACTCAACATAATGGTCAGGGGACAACCTAGTAATACTTCCGGGAAGATATCCGGAAAATCTTGAACCACTGATATGTTATTAAGCTCGAGAACAATCTTGCTTTTCAAGGCAAGACGATATGCTCAAAAGAGCGAGGGATTGACACAATCCTAACTCATTGATCGAGGAGTGCACCAGGAAAATGGACTAGGTTACACGATCAATCTTAGGATGATGATTGAATAACCAACACGCTAAGAATGAGATTGTTGTCCATTAACTACCAAGCAACAGGGTTGCTAGAAGTATTGATTTCACACATCGTAGTTCACTTGTCGGCATTCTGGTTGTAACCAACAGATATACCGAGGAATGAAGAAAGATGGACAGAAGTTTCACTACATCAAAAATTCATAAGAGGGTGTGCAATTCCAATTATATTCCTGACATAAAGAGGGTAGCACTCGAAGGTAGAACAGAACAAAAGCTGGTTTGGCATTTTGATTTGCGCTTTGACCCAATCCTATAAATGGACGAGGTACTGGAGTTTGTTTCTCCGAGTCATTCCGGAATAGAATGGCTTGACGGACCACGAGAATATGAGGTATCGATGAGCATGAATGCATGACATGCTCTTGACTATCAAATGATAGACGGAGCTCAGAATACAACTAAGGGAATCAACTCAATGGAACATATCACTTTCTGAGTTGTGAATGCATAGATTAGTATGTCGAACAAGTTCAACATATTTCTTCTCGATAACCCCTGCAGAAAGGTAGGACTAGTAGATTCACAACTATCAAATGAAGAACTCGTCAAGAGCACTCTTGTTGTGATCTTTTGGTTCAAAAGAACTTCTGCCATAATGGTTCATGGTATTGGAAGAACGATATACCACGGTCCTCAAAGACTATCACAAAGGTTACTAATACCCTAAAGGAATGAGCAAACACTATCAACAGGAAGTAAGTAGAGTGAATCTTGGGTTCAAAAACCCAGGAATAGAATGCCTACTAACTAAATGGCATCACGAGATGTTTTCGAGAATGACTGCCAGAATCATCACACTGGGAACACAAAACATGGCAAGATTACTAGGTGATTCCCTAAGACACCTAGGGACATAATAATAGCTCCAACATATATGTCGAGGCAATAGAGTACCTCAACGCACTAGTTAGTGTGGTTAATCTGGCCCGAAGGAACATCGTGAACGGAAAGAAGGGAGTTGCAAATGCATCGGACTATTTAGGAACCTGGGATGACTCGGACAACATAACGGCTGTAAATTCTCAAAAAGATTTGAGACATCCTGCAAATTGGTGGCATAACCACTTAACATCACAATATTAAGGTTCTGAGATCAATTGTCAACAGACAGAAGTAGTAGGAACTGAACTGATACTTGAATCCATCAATCCTATAAGTCTACGGATTAGTAACACGTGATCCTGATAGAAAGATGAGAAGCCTAGTTCTTAATCCCCATAGAACAGAAGAGGATGACTCAGATCAGAAGGGCATAAGGTAAAGGAGTAAAAAGAGCCTTATGTTCCCTTCCACAATCAATTCCCTTACATAACTAAAGCATTTCTAGACAAGACTTCGACCAGTTTGGCTTAGTAATCTTACAGGCAGTCAGGCTCTGATACCAAAGCTGTCGGGACCCCGATCCTATGTAACACATCATATCACTTTGCGGCCTCACGCACGGTATTCCCACGGGTGCCACCTTACTTGGGCCGGGACCGTTTGCGCCTTTTGGCTCACGTATATGATAGTGTCGCTAGCATCCATATGATAAAGAACCCGGGCCGACATGACTAGTCATGTTTGCAAGGTGGCACTAACTTACAGGGACAGACATACATGACCCAGCAACGAATGTGCCGGTCATCATCGAGTGAATCCGGGCTGTAGCAAGCTAACAGCACTCCGGTAGACACCGCGTGACATTTCCCCGTAGGGACAGACACGGGAACGAAGAAGGACACATGCATGCCAGCCTAAGTGTTCCGGAGCAGTAGCAAGCTACCATGGCTCAATGGAAGCACTAGGAGACATTTCCCAATAAGAGAGACTACTAAGAATAAACAACTAGGTTGTCAGATCCCACACATACCAAGCATTTCAATAACATACACACAAAATGCTCGATATGTGCAAATACAACATGACATCACAACATAACTGTATGACTCAAAGTATTTATTCATTAGGCTCCGAAGAGCCAGATATTACAAACATGGGCCTGATGACCCATCACTCAAGTCGTACAAGCAACAAGCACATGCGGAAGCATAAACATGTCTAGGTACAGACATCTGAAAAGAGGGAAGGCTAGTAACCCTATCTATCTACAAGACCCTCCAAAGGGCACAAGATCGTATATGAGGTAACAAGCTAAATGTCGAAGTCCTTGCGGAACTACTAGTGAGACTGAAATCTCTTTGCAAAAACATAAATTAAGCAAACGTGAGTACAAATGTACCCAACAAGACTTACATCACATCTACATACGCATCACTATCGACAAAGTGGGTGGTGGAGTTTAACTACAGCAAGCCAGCGTTGACTTAGTGGCTATCCTGTACTACGACTGCTGGCAACTCTTTTGAGGTGGCGCACATGAGTCAACATATTCACCATATCAATACATCACTATGGATCTGCTCTCGTCTCCCTACGAGAACGCCATCCATAGCACTCATGCTTATCTTGCGCATTTTAAAGTATCCACTTTCACTTGTCTATGAACTGTACAGGAAACCCAGAAGTCCTTTACTGTGGACGTGGCTATACGAATAGATCATTTATAACCCTGCAGGGGTGTGCTTGTTCACACACACTCTCACCACTTACCGCCATGTACACGTCATGTATCCCGGCAACCTTCAAGCGGAAGCTTGGCGAGGGTGTCGGCCACGTCCTGACTAACCACGCAAGTCTCTAGTCCAGGTTTATCGCCTATTCGGGTTCCACCCGCAAGGATATCCGGCCGGGGTGTCGTTCAGGCCCCAAACGATGTGAGCAGGGTTCCCAAGCCCATGAAATGGGCGACACTTGGTACACTGTGCCACTGCACCTAGTCTGTCCCAAGCCCATCTATACCGGCGTCAACCGAGGCCGCAGGCTTTTGGGGCCCGTGGCGCTTCGAGCTTGACCCTTGGCTTCATCGCGAAGCCAAGCCCGAGCGCACCTTGGGCCCGGGGGCTACTGTCAGCGTTCTGGGAACGGGGGTCCCCAGACTTGCCTGCCTGCGGCCCGCGGCGTGGCTGAGCCAGCAGGCCATACGACCCATCTTCACCAACAAAGCACCCAAGACCGTCATGAGGGGCCAAGCCTCGCGAGGTGGACGACGCAAGACCTCCTCCGGAGTGGCCTAGCTAGGCAGGCTCAAGAGGAGCGGAGATATCAAGGTGGGGCGAACCTCACAAGGCTCTCGTGACGTGAGCCATGACGATTGACACCAGGCGGGCGCCAGCGCGCACAGCGTCCTTGTTTCCTCTTTGGTGCGAAGGGGGCAAGCGCAGCCATGGAGTACCGAGGCCTCAGGAAAAGGTTGCCATTTCGATGCAACAAGACCAAGACCATGGACTGCAAGGCGGAGGTCATCGTGGAGCCCATAACAGCGTCACCACCAGAACTTTGTGCAGGCGAAGACTACTTTTGTCAGGATAGCTTGTACTAGCTGTCGCCCTTCAAATTAGCCCGCCATTGTTGGCTCCCTTCCCGCTCAATATTTGGTAAGAGGACCAGGGCCTCTATAAATAGGACTAGCCACCACGGTGAAAAGAAGAGAGAGAGGCATCTGATCTTAGTTTGAGAGAGACCACCCCCCACACACAAGCTCACCGAGCTCAAGAACGCCTCAACCTCAGGAGGCCGTTCTTCCCTTCTATCGTTCATCATCAGCCCAAGAGGCAATCCACCACCACACTAGAGTAGGGTATTACACCACAACGGTGGCCTCGGTTGACGCGTGGCGGTTGATTGGACGTGGGCGTCTCCGCTTCCCCACGCTGCTTCGGTGACTGCATGATTTGACAAGTCCCTGCGACATGCAAGGGAAACCATCATTACCTGTGATCATGGGAGACGTCGATTGGCCTTCTCTTGCTATAAATGGGGAGGGGGTGGAGCCCCCGTTGCCCATCTCTTCCTTGCTTGCTTCCTCCTTCTCTCTCCACTACTTGCTCCAATGGCGCCCATCAGAAGATTCTCCGCCGAGGAGAAGGGGAAAGCCCATCGGGATGCCCCGGAGCCGCTCCCACTGAAGAAGAGGTCGATCCATCGCCGTGACGACGCGGCGTTGCGGGTGGTGGCGAGGCCTTTCTGCGAGCGGCCTCCGCAGAGGTACCCACTACCCTTGTACGCCCAAGCTGTAGGCTCAGGAGGACGAAGTGGCGGGCAGCATCACCCACACCGCACCCGGGGTCGCCGCGCCTCGGCGACGCGGGCCGTCCACGCGGCGGACCCCTCGCGCGAGCTGGTGCTGTGGACGCCGGCTCCTCCGAACTCCTGGATCCGCTTCCCACGGTTCTTCTCCGACATGATGCCGCCGAGGGGGCCTCTCGAGTTCTAGCTGCAGCATGCCGATTATGGCGCTCCAGCGATCAGAGCGAAGAGCGAAGCGGTCCCCGTTGGCAAATTCTTCATGACTCACGGCTGGGGTGAGATTGCATGGATCTGTCGCACGAGGGGTGCCCTCGCGATCCACTTCGAGTATGATGGCACCTCCATGCTTCTCTTCAAGGTCTTCGATGCCGATGGCCGCCCCCTGGAGTGCTGCTCTGGTGAAGAGCGCGAGGCTGATGCGCGCTCCGCCAGCGACTACTCCAGCAGCAGCAGCCCTTGGGAGTCCAGCAGTTCTCATGAGCTCTTCGAGACTCCGGAGACGAGCGACAACAGCTATGTCACCCCGAGCTCTCGCCGTGCCCGGATCAAGGCTGCGGCGTCCGGCCGCCGCCGCCGCTGATCTGGATGGGGTTGGCGCCGACCTCCCGTGGCCCACTGTTGATTATGGCGTCCACCAAGGGAGGATGTAGATAGGATCCCCCTTAGCATCAGCTTTTGTTTCCTGCAAAGGATCTTGAATCACCCCGTGGGGGCATGTAAGGATCTGCAATGCCTTTGTAGCTATTTTCCTTGTTATGAAGATTTGACGAACGCGCGTCCCGTTGAGGCTCGGCCTCTCCTTTGTTTCCTCGCGATAGCTTGTTGCTCTACGCTGACGGGTCTCGGTCCCAAGGGGGCTACAGCCATCGCTGGTATGCCAGGTCGCGATGCCGTGGTCAAGGCCAGGAGGTGCACGGCCCGAGGTCCAGTAAGAGCCCCTGAGGCGCGATGCTCAGGAGGTCCCCCTTAGCGCCCAAGCGGCCATGGCAAGGAAAGAAAGGAAGATGACTTGGCCGCAACGGGGTTGCGGCATGGGGTGAGCGACTATTAGGCCCAAACATTTTGCTGATCTGACGGCGAAACTTATCTTGATGACTTCGCGGTGATTCCCGATGTTGCGCTAGGGCTGTGCGTCAACTCACGCGACATAGCTAGGCTGGCCCGTGCGAGTTTTCCTTCTCCCGAGCTCCTCTTAATGATCTACATCCTCAGGTCCCGGCCCTCGAGCGAGCTCAGCCGCCGCTGGTATGCCAGGTCGCGATGCCGTGGTCAAGGCCAAGGGGTGAGGGCTGGAGAGCCAGTAAGAGCTCCTGAGTCACGATGCTCAGGAGCCCCCCTTTTAATGCGCAAGCGAGTCGCGCGAGAGGAAAGGAGACTCGTGGTGCCGCCTGCTATCCTTCCTGCGGGGTTCCTGTGAACAGGCATAAGGAGAAACATGGTTTGTTGTTACTGCCGCCTGCCTGCCGCTGGTTGGTCCGGATGAAGTGAAAGCACTGAGGGCCTGATGAGGTGACGTGCACGGGGCGTGCCGCGAGCCAGAGCTCGAAGGACGGACCCATGCACCAGCGCCGTGCCTGTGTAGGGGCCCCGAGGGGGGTGATGATCGAGAAGGTGATAGCAGTTGGCAGGTTAAGCATGAAGAGCAGATTGCCTGAGATAAATGCAGGAAGGTACATGCCACTGGGCTGGCCCGAGCGGCATGGGGATGATGCAGCCCGAGGGGCGCCCCTAGCGAGGTAAGCTTAGACACATAAGCAGAAAGGATACATGCCACAGGGATGGACCCATGTGGCCTAGGAATAGTGCTGCCCGAGGGGCGCTCCCAGCTTAAATGAACTTGGAAGATGTCACCTGGGTCTGTAGACGAAGTAGAGCTGGTGCAGCTAAAGCCATGCGTCGAAGGAATGACTACTCATGAGCCACCGGGACCTTGAGCCTTGGGCGGCTCTGGGGGCTCAGGAGGTTCCCTGAAGGCCGTCGCCATCTCCTCCAGAGCGGCGTGGAACCTGGCCTCCTGAGCAGCCTGGACTTGCCGCACATGGCGCTGATGGGCCGACGCCATGCTCGGCAAGCCGAGGGGCATGCGAACGAAGATGTGTGGTGGGCCCTCACAGCGGCCCGCGCGTGATGGCCATAAGTGCTCCTGAGATGCGGCCCTGTTGAGCCCTGGGATGTCGACGCAGGTGCACAGCTCAGCACCCTCGCCTGGGTGGTGAGCCACACTCTGTGAACGGCTGTCTCCACGCATGGCCTTTGCGTCTTGTAGCTCTTGGGTGGTCTTGGTGATGAACTCCTGGGTGGTGGGCATTCCTCGCCCCATGCTCTCCTGAGGAACACGTGCCATGAAGCATGCTTCTAAGTGGTGCCCAAGCGCCCCCCTCGTGAGATTGGCAAGGTCTGAGGCCCTCCAGAAGAGAGCCCCCGAGCCTTGCCTTAGGAGGGCGCCGGGCGCGCTTTCCTATGCGGTGGAGGGAGGTACCCCTGGAGCGGGCGCCGATCCTGACGAGGCTCCTGATGCGACACCATCTTCTTGGTGTCCCGCACGGCACGGTAGCTTCTTCTTGGGGATGGCCTCCGGAGGGCCTTCACTTCTGCTGTCAGGTTTGTCGATTGTCGCGGCTTGGAAGGCATGCTCAAGGGAGCACACCGCATCCCTTTCTTCACATGGGACCGTCATGATCCCCCCGCTTCCTGGCATCTTGAGAACGTTGTAGCCATGGTGAGTTACTGCCATGAACTTGGCCAGGGCTAGATACCCGAGGATGGCATTGTACGGCAGGCGAATGTGCGCGACGTCGAAGTCGATGAGCTCGGTGCGGTAATTTTTGCGCTCCCCGAAGGTAACAGGCAAGCGGACTTGCCCTATTGGTGTGGTGGAACCGTCCATCACTCCTGAGAAAGGCTTGGTTGGCTGGAGCTGCTCATAGGGCACTTGGAGGCTATCGAATGTGTCGGCGAATAGGACGTTGAGCCCTGCACTGCCGTCGATGAGATTCTTGGTGACTTGCACATTGCTGATGACTGGGGAGCACAACATAAGGAGTGTGCCAGCGGTGGCTGCGCACTTGAGCTGGTCGGCTGAGCTGAAGGTGACGGTGCATTGGGACCACCGGAGCGGGCGTGTGGCCTCGAGCTTGGGGAGCGCTGCATTTACTTCACAAGCGAACTATTTGAAGATGCGCTGAGAGGCTGGGGCCTGAGCGCCGCCCAAGATGCAAGTGACCGCGTGCGGCTCCTGGAAGCCCCCAGCCCCCTCGTCCTGGTGGTGGTCATCGTTCCTCCTTGGCGGCAGCATCGGGGGAAGGCCAGCGTTGCCCTGGGGGCGATCCTCACGAGGCGGGTCCCTCCAGGCGCCCTCGCGAGGTTAGTCCTGCCAGCGGTCCTCATGAGGCCGGTCACGCCACTCTTGGCGCGGGCCATGGTCGTCACAGCGTCCGCCTCCGCGTCCTCCTCCGCGGCCGTAGCCCCGATCGTTGCGCTCGGGGCGTCAGCCGAAGCATCCTTCCCGAATGGCTCTGAGCTCTTAACAGTCGTTGGTGTTGTGGG
Source organism: Triticum urartu (assembly GCF_003073215.2). NCBI lineage: Eukaryota > Viridiplantae > Streptophyta > Magnoliopsida > Poales > Poaceae > Triticum > Triticum urartu. Next base: position 149,776,212 of record NC_053022.1, on the reverse strand, counting down.
TGTTCAGGTTGTGGAAGGCGCATAATGGGCGGCCGTTCTTGGATGACTCGGGCTGATCTCTGCCTCACTTGGTGTCAGGCTCTGCTGTGAGCACTACTGCCTCTTTACGCTTCACGTCCTTGGCCTTGGCTTTCTTTTCCTCCACACCTACAGCTGGCAGCTCGAGGAGAGAGAGGCGCCCCTCCTCAGCTCTTGCGCACCTGGTCGCCAGGTTAAACAACTCCTGAGATGTGCAAAGCTCCTCATGGATTGTCAGCTCTTCCTTCATCTTGATGCCGCAGACGCCATCGGGAAATGCGGAGATGATGGCCTCGTCCGTGACCTTGGGGATCTTGAGGCGGGTGCTATTGAAGTGCTGGATGTACTTCTGGAGGGTCTCTCCTGGCTGTTGATTGATGCGGCGTAGGTCGCCCGCGACCGGTGGGCGGTCCTGAGTGCCCTGGAAGTTGGCGATGAAGCGGTCGCGCATCTCGTCCCAGGAGGAGATCGAGCCGTGCTGCAGGTTCAGGAGCCAGGAGGGGGCCCCATCCTTGAGAGCCATGGAAAACCAGTTCGCCATGACTTTTTCGTCGCCATTGGCCGCTTCGATGCTCAACTCATAGAGCTGCAGGAACTCTGAGGGGTCGGCGGTGCCGTCGTACCGAGGAGGCAGATCTGGCTTGAACTTGCCTGGCCAGGCAATGCTGCGCAGCTCAGGGGTGAAGGCGCAGCAGCCTACTATGGTTGTCGGGGCCCGCTTCGGGGGCAGAGCTTGGTCTTGGCGAGGTCCCCGCTGTGCCACCGCAGGCGGTGCGCAGTCTTGACGAGGTGGCGCGAGAGAGCGCTGGTGCAGTTTCTCGCGGCCACGGGATTTCTTGGCAGCTCCTTTCCTCACGCGCGGGCGCCGGGCGCGGCGGATCACCAAGACCAACCAAGACCAAGGCACCGTCTTGGGGTCGAGGTGGTGGAGGCACGCCACGAACCCAGTTGCCCATGGCCTGCTGAGGGGGAGGCAAAGAGTGGGACGGCGTCAGAGAGCCCCCCGTGGCACTGACAAGCTCGGCGACGTGGTCGAGCCACTCCTCATAGACGTCGTTGACGGGGCGGTAACGCAGGAGCTCGTTCACCACGATGAGCGCGGCCCGTGCCTCCATGGGAGCGTGGTGCGCGTGAGATGAAGAGCCAGTAAGAGTGAGTGATGGAGTAGCAGTGCGGCCGTCCTGCCGCACCGAAGGATTTTGCAAGGACGCCTGCTGCTCGTTTCCCACCGGGCCGGTGGCAGCATTGGCGACGGGGGATGGAGAATGATGAGGCGGCCCGCCGACGGGAGCCGTCTGAGCGACGCGGGCGGTGAGGGCGGCCCGACGCTCAACTCGAGTGCGGCGAGCGTCCTACATGGAGACGACGGAGCGACAGAGCGATGAACTAATGGAAGGGAAGCTACGGTGCACCCCTACCTGGCGTGCCAAATGTCGGGGTATGGGGTCCCGGCAAACCCTTAAGGTTCGAACACTGGGGTGCGCGCGAAGTCTTTCCCTTCAACCGATCTATGCTCTAGCTTGCTAGGATCCTGCGGACGAATTCGTCGAACTCACGACACAGTAGGACACATGGTTTATACTGGTTCGGGCCACCGTTGTGGTGTAATACCCTACTCCTGTGTGGTGGTGGATTGCCTCTTGGGCTGATGATGAACGATACAAGGGAAGAACGGGCTCCTGAGGTTGAGGCATTCTTGAGCTCGGTGAGCTTGTGTGTGTGGGGGTGGTCTCTCTCAAACTAAGATCAGATGCCTCTCTCTTCTTTTTACTGTGGTGGCTAGTCCTATTTATAGAGGCCCTAGTCCTCTTCCCAAATATCAAGCGGGAAGGGAGCCAACAATGGCGGGCTAATTTGAAGGGGGACAACTAGTACAAGCTATCCTGACAAAAGTAGTCTTCGCCTGCACAAAGTTCTGGTGGTGATGTTGTTCTGGGCTCCACAATGACCTCCGTCTTACAGTCCATGGTCTTGGTCTTGTTGCACCGAAATGGCAACCTTTGCCTGAGGCCTCCGTACTCCGTGGCTGCGCTTGCCCCCTTTGCACCAAAGAGGAAACAAGGACGCTGTGCGCGCTGGCGCCCGCCTGGTGTCGATCGTCACGGCTCACGTCACGAGAGCCTCGTGAGGTTTTCCCCGCCTTGATATCTCTGCTCCTCATGAGCCTGCCTAGCTAGGCCACTCCGGAGGAGGTCTTGCATCGTCCGCCTCGCGAGGCTTGGCCCCTCGTGAGGGTCTTGGGTGCTTTGTTGGTGAAGATGGGTCGTACGGCCTGCTGGCTCAGCCACGCCGCGGGCCGCGGGCAGGCAAGTCTGGGGACCCCTATTCCCAGAATGCCAACAGAGGCTCCCAAACCGGTGCGCATCTTGGAGCTGTCTAAGTGCATCCGCAATGCATGGAATCTAGCGCTAGCGGCAGGTACTGGGTCTCGGCCCGGTCGATAATGAAGTCGGCCAGTGCTTGGGACTTGATGGCGGTGCGGGGCTGGTAGAGGATGGTATGGGGAGCCAGCTCGACGGCCCACTTGGCCACCCGGTCTGAGGCATCTCAGTTGCCCATGATCTCAACAAGAGGGGTGGTGTAGACGCTCGTGATGGAGTGCTCCTAGAAGTACAGCTTCAGCTTCTTGGCGGCGAGGTACACACCATAGCACATCTTCTGGTAGTGGGGGTAGTTCTACATGGAGGCGGACAACACCTCGCTCAAGTAATAGACCGGCTTCTGGACCAGCTGCGCCTTGCCGGCCTCTGGGTATTTGACAACAAACACCATGCTGACGACCCGGTTGGTGGCGGCGATGTAGAGGAGCATTGGTTCTTTGGCAGTCAGGGCAGCCAGAATAGCCGGCGTGGACAGCATCCGCTTGAGCTGGAGGAATGCCTCATCCGCCTAGTCAGTCCACTCGAAGCACATGGTCTTCTTCATCAGCTGGTACCGGGGAGGGCCTTCTCACCCAGCCGGCTGACGAACCGGCTGAGGGATGCTAGGCACCCGGTGAACTTCTGGACATCCCGCAGCTTGGTCGGCTTCTTCATCCGCTCAATGGCCTTGATCGCCACGGGGTTGCACTCTATCCTGCGCTCAGAAACAAGGACGCCAAGGAGCTGGCCGGCTGGCACTCCAAAAACACACTTCTCCGGGTTGAGCTTGATTTTGAAACGGCCAGGTTGGCGAATGTCTCCTTGACATCCTCCAAATGGGTGTCGCGCTTCTCCATCTTCACCACTATGTCGTCCACATTGACATGGGCATTCCTGCCGAGTTGTTTCAGGAGGCACTTCTGCATGCAGCGTTGAAAGGTGGTGCTGGCATTCCTCAAGCCAAACGTCATGGTGATGTAGCAGAACACGCCGAAAGGGGTGATGAAGGCGGTCTTCAGTTGATCGGCCTGGTCCAGCTTGATCTCGTGGTACCCGGAATAGGCGTTAAAAAAGGACAGTAGCTCGCAGTCGGCCATGGAGTCAATCACTTGATTAATCCTAGGCAAGGCAAACGGATCCTTGGGGCAGACCTTGTTCAGGTTGGTGTAGTCGATATGCATGTACCACTTGTTGTTTTTCTTCAAAACAAGGACTGGGTTGGCAAGCCAGTCCGGGTAGAACACTTCCATGATGCAGTCGGCTGCTAGAGGTCGGGCGATCTCTTCACCAACGATCCTTCTCTTCTCTTCTGATAGGCGGCGGAGGGGTTGCTTGACCGTCTTAGCATCCGTCCATACATGCAGCTTGTGCTCGGTGAACTCCTTTGGAACACCGAACATATCCTTGGGGGACCATGCAAAGATATCATGATTCTCATGGAGGACGTCGACAAGCTTGCTTTCCTATTTGCTATCGAGGTTGGACCCCACGATAGCGTACTGCTCCGGGTGCGCGGGGTCCAAGATGATCTTCTTGGTTTCCTTGGCCGACTAGAAGGAGCCCTCACCTTCAACATCCTTGGGGTCAGACGGCATGGCCGGCTGCTCGCTGGCCATGGCTACAGCCCACTCGAGGAGGCACTTCTCTTCAGCGATGACGAGGGACTCGGCCAGCCGGGAGCTGGCTGCGGTGCATTCGAGCGACTTCTTGTAGTCGCCAGCAATGGTGATAATGCCCTTGGGACCCGACATCTTCGCCTTCAGGTACGCATAGTGCGGAACCATCACAGAACTTGGCTATCGCTGGCCGGCCCAAGAGCGCGTGGTAGGGGTTGTCCAAGTCGATGACCTCGAACTAGATAGGCTCTCGGCGGAAGTGGGTCTTGTCGCTGAATGGGACATCGATCTTGATCTTGCCTATTGGATAGTAGGAAAGCCCAGGGACAATGCCATGGAATATGGTCTAGCTAGGCTGGAGTTGCTCCTTCTTGATGCCCATCTTTTCCATGGAGTCGCGGCAGAGGATGTTGATGCTGCTGCCACAGTCTATCAGGATTCGGGAGAAGCGACACACCCACCTCTCGGTTGATAAGGTGGAGTCCAGCACCATGGCATAAGCACCCGGCGAAGGCATCAATGCCGGATGGTCATCTCAGCTAAATGTGATTTGCCTCTCGGACCACTGCATGAATTTGGGGACCTCTGGAATAACAACATTCACCTAGCGGTGCTGCTGACGCTGATTGTGCTTGTCGCCGGCTTCACTGGTGAAGACGATGTAAGTGGCGTTCCCGTTGGGGAATTCATCTTGGAGCATGCCGACAAGGCAGGCCGGCTCCTGAGGAGCCGGAGCCGCCAGGCCGGCTGGAGGAGGCGGCAAGCCCTCACCCTTAGTGATTCGGGTGAGCCAGCTGCATTGCTGGGTTGTATGGTTGGACGGCTTCGCGCCACTGTGGAACTTGCATGGAGCGTCGAGGGCCTACTCAATGGAGAAGGCCGGCAGCCAGGAACCCTTACCGCCTCATGGACGCTTGGGGCCGGGTTGACCTGCCGGTTGCTGGTCCTCGATAGTCGCCACCGGCCAGCAGTTAGAAGCCGGCTGCTGGGCCTTGCGCTTGTTGTCGTTCGGCTGCGGACACCGGTTGGAGTCATCAGCCGGCGCCAGAGAAGCCGGCGGGATCACCTTCCTGGGCGCGTTGATTCAGATCTCCGACATCATGGAAAAGTCGACCGTGGCGTACTAGTCCGCCACCACTAGGAGCTCGTCCAAGGTAGACGGCTCATCGCACAGAAATTTGTACTTGAGTAGGGTGCCCTCGCTGCACCTGGCGGTGAAGTACTCGATGGCTTGTACCTCGTGCACCCCCTCGCAGGAGTTGCACAACTCGGCCCAGCACATCAGGTAGTCGCGAGTGGACTCGGTCGGGCCCTAAACACACATGGAGAGCTAGCGAGGCTTGGGGGGCACTTGTACACTAGTACGTGTCGGTGCTATACAAATGGTTTTAAACGCCTTTCCGCGACGGTATTTGGAACCGTAGCCTAGTGAGTGACAGCGATAGGGGGTCCTTCCCACATGACCCAAAAACCGTGGGGGATATGCCCTCCTGGCACACATGCTCGGCAAAATGAGGTCGCGCGCGACCGGTAGCACTCAAATATGGAAATACGTATAGTAGAGCTAAAAATACAATTTTGCAGGCGAAATTGTTTCTGGTCGCAAGTACGTCCCAAACAGTCAGTCCTCGCTAAACGTTTCCGTTCATACGTACATCCCACATAGTCACTCCAAGGAAAACGTTTCCGTTCACACGTACATCACACACAATTTTCCCGTTAAATTGTTTGTCATACTGTTGCCATTACACACGATATTAACAATTTTATCATTTGCATTATTGAATGCATCACAACAGTGCATAGAAGAAACTATGTGGCAAAGGATGTCCATCACACACAGTTTTTATGTGGTAAACATTTGCGCAAGGTGGCCTAACGCAAACTGTTTTCAAGAGGATGTCGTGTGCAGTGGAGATTGATCGCACATGTAGTGGATCCTAGAAACGTTTCTGATCTCCACGTCTATCGCAGACGTTACGCTTTCGCAAACCATGTGCAGTGTAATCCATAATTAATCCCTAATTTAAAAATCACATGTTTTGAATTTGAAAGTAGGCAATCACTTATTTCATATCCAACCATGTTTATTACAAATATAGGTTCAACCACGAATGCATAATTCGATGCATACGTGTCGGTGGCAAAACCGGCGGATCTCGGGTAGGGGGTCCCGAACTGTGCGTCTAAGGTTGATGGTAACAGGAGACAGGGGGCACGATGTTTACCTAGGTTCGGGCCCTCTCTATGGAGGTAATACCCTACTTCCTTCTTGATTGATCTTGATGAATATGAGTATTACAAGATTTGATCTATCACAAGATCGTAATGGCTAAACCCTAGAAGTCTAGCCTGTATGACTACGGTATTGAGTATATCCTTTCCGGACTACACCCTCCGGTTTATATAGTCACCGGGGGGATCTAGGGTTACATAGAGTCGGTTACATAAGATGGAATCTTCATAGTTGTTCGCCAAGGAGAGTCCCATCTGGACACGAGTACAGTCTTCGGTCTTCATATCTTCACAGCACATCAGTCCGGCCCATAGATAACAAGCCGGACGCCCGAGGACCCCTTAGTCCAGGACTCCCTCAGTAGCCCCTGAACCTGGCTTCAATGACAAGGTATCCGACGCGTAGTGTTGTCTTCGGCATTGCAAGGCGGGTTCCTCCTTCCGAACTCCCGAATAGTCTCCAAACGAATTGATCGTGTCCGGACCTATAACACACACCGCACACAACCGCATAGAGAATATAATAACACACGAGTCCAATCTGCTGACAACTTTAGTGATGTGATGTCACGCCTGTCCGGTCATAATTTTTAACCGTTTTTTGTCCCATGTTTTGAGACGCAGAGATCATGTCCCCTTATTACGGGATTCTCATCAACACGGGTGTGGGTAACCCAACTGCGCCATTTACGCAGCCCTTGGGAGCAGGCGAATTTTAAGGCGAATGGGGGAGGCATTCGATATTCACCGCCCTTATAAGGAGATAAGATTTCCCTTTCTTCTCCCATGATTTCTTCCTGCCTCTTCGTTCTTGAGCTCCAACGCCCGAGTTCTCATTTCCCTGTCTCGAGAAAGCACTCAACCATGTCCGGTTCCGAAGGTCAAGGCAAATGGATGGCCTCCTCTGTTAAGGAGGAGGACATCACCGAGCTTCGGGCGGCCGGGTACCTGGTGAAGGAAATCGCCCACTATCTTCCAGCCCGGGGACAAATCATCCCCACACCAAAGCCCAATGAGAGGGTAGTGTTCATCCCTCATTTCCTCCGCGGGCTAGGTTTTCCACTCCACCCCTTCGTCCATGGGATAATGTTCTACTACGGGATAGACTTCCATGATCTATCCCCGAACTCCTTCCTCAATATCTCGGCATTCATCATCGAGTGCGAGCCTTTCCTCCACATCCACCCCCACTTCGGGCTATGGCTCAAAACCTTCAACGTGAAGCCCAAGGTGGTGGACGGACAGCACGCAGAGTGCAGGGGCGCCCTGGCGAGCAAGCTCACCAATGTCTCTTGGCCAAAAGGCACCTTCATGGAATCTGTCAAGGAATGGCAGAAGCTATGGTTCTACATCACCGAACCCCGCGATGCCACCTGGGCCGCGGCTGCCGAATTCAACTCCAGCGTCCCCGTGCGGCTCACCTCCTAGGTCAAGAAGAGCCCAAACTGGTGTTCGTCATATGAGCTGATTGCGCTGCAAACGCGTATCCAAAGTATGATCGATAAGGACATCAAGCTTGTTGACATAATCCAAGTGATGTTGGTGCGCCGAATCCTTCCCTGCCAGAGCCGAAGCCGTCCTCTATGGGATTTCAACCCACAAAAACACCATACCCTGGGAGGGTTTTCAAAACGACTCATGAAGATGCCTGGAAGTTGCTTTTCAAGGGCAACGAGATACCGCCGGCCACTGACTCGGACCGGGGTCACGACATAAATCACCTTCCCAGTGAGGTATGCTGTTTTCAACACATCCCTTACTTGCTTGTTTCAAGGATGATATCTAAGCTTTCATTACCATTGCTTTTTAGTACTGGTTGGAGAAGGGGAAGCAGATCCGGTGTCCGGCTCCCTTGCCCGAGGAGCCAGTCATCCCACTCTTACCAAAGATGCTGGAGCGGGCGCCTTATAAGGCACCAGAGAAGAAGGCCATAGGAAAGGCCAAGGGCGTAGCGGCCCCTGCCGCAAGGGTACCTCAGACGCGATTTCCGAAGACAAGGCCCATTCCCCCGCCGCCGAAGACGATGCGGGTGACGAGGAGGAGGAGAGCGACTCTCCCCCTGATGGGGGGAGGAAGAAGAGGGCGGCCTTCGCAACTCTGGAGGCGGAGGCGCCCAAAAGGGGGAGGGGCTCCCTCGCGGATAACTCCGCATGGGACGTCGAGGACAGTCCGGAGAGACACCCCTGCTCTAAGCCTCGGGCCGCATCGTAAGTATTAACACCTTATCCGCCCATGAAGTTTCCCCTCCTCATTGTATTGAGAAGACTGGTTATGTTAATGTAGTCCGGCCCACAACAGCCCTCCGCGATCCTCGTCAGGAGGCTCGCTGGATTCCAAGGCGATGGCCAGCGACTCCTCGCCGGCCGCACACTCCCCTAAGACCAGGGATGAAGCGGAGGTGCTGTCCCGAAGGACTGTTCCCGGCAGGGGAGAGGCTCAGGAGGCGCCCGAAGGAGAAACCCCCGTCGCCAGACACCAAGGGGAACCAATCCCCTCGGAGACTAGCCGGGAGGGCCGTATACAATTCGGTCCTCAACCGGACTCAATTCTAGAGACCGAGGCGGCTCCGGAATCCAGCACGCACCCTCCTTCAAAAGAAGGGGGATGCTTGTTCCGCCAGTGACCCCTTTCCAACCAGGGGCACCGGATAATCTGCTGGAAGCGCTGCGAAGCGCTTCCATTATGGATGAGCATCGTGTCCTTATGGGCACGGTGATTGAAAGGGTTCAGTCCGCCAAGAGCGGACTAACCGAGGCCTGCGGCAACCTACTGACAGGTTTTGAGGTAAGTGACGCCAAAAGGAGAGAATCCCAATGTAGATAGCAGCCCCTGAGACACAATCCGGTGTTCGGAAAGAAAAAACCGGACAGAGGATCATTCTCCTATGACAGGAAAGTAACTAAATTTTTCTTAAATACATGCGTTGTTACTGGCCGCGACCTCGCATACTGCCGAAGTCTCCTGACTGAAGCAGAAACTGGCGGAGGCCGAGGGAGAGCTGAGCCAAGTGAAGAGGTAGCTCCAGGAGAAACAAGGTAAGCAATAAGCTGTTATATATTCGAAAAGAAGAAAATGATATGTGATGACCAAAATGCCATGATTTGTATGGAAGCGACGACCGAGGTCGAGGCCGTGAGAAAGGCCCTGGCCAAAGCCGAGGGGGAGGTTGTCCAACAGCAAACCGCCCGTAAGAAGCTCAAAGCCTGGGTCGGCGAGGTTCAGCAGGAGCTCCAGGATGTGGTGAAGAAGTGTGAAGCTTTGGAGCGCGAGGCGTCGGCTCGAGAGGCCGAACTTACCAAGGCTCGTCAGAGCACAGAGGCCGCACAGAATGAGGCCCGGGACGCTCTCCAGGAGAACTAGGAGGCGAAGAAGATCGCAGCGGGTAAGGCACTTAACATGCAAATAAAGTATGTAGAGGGGAAGTACCTTTTACTAACCCGGATTCGGAGTTGCACAGAGGCTTTTGTGGATCTGCTGCGCAGTGTATCCGATGCTACGGTGTTCTTCCGAGCCAGGGAAGGGGATTCTCCGGAGAAGCTGTTCTGGTCGCAGTATGCTGTGCCGGAACATCCGGTGTCCTTTGCTGATCAACTGAAACAGTTGGTCGAGCTGCACTGGATGGCCGAACTGGCCATGAAGGATTTAATAATCCGGCTATGGCCAGCCGAAGCTATACCTAGAAGTTATTTTGGCCTCGTGAAGCGGCTGGTGGAGGCTTGTCCGTGGCTATACATTGTCAAGCGATTAGTCTGCATCGAGGGTGCCCGCATGGCCTTCGCTCGTTGCAAGATGTGGTGGGCGAAGATGGACGTGGTCGAGGTGGCGCGGGGGCCGCCGGAGGGCAAGAAGCACCGCACACCCGAGCGATATTTTGCGGATGTCCTAGAGGGATCTCGACTTGAGCAACGCAGTGCGGGAAGGACGTTATTCTCGAATGAATATATTCATATTTTGCATTGTATGATGAAAACAAATTTGCTTTGCAATATAATTTTTATTATGTTTTGATTGTATCCTCCCATGCGGCCGTGTTGTATGAAATCTGCGGGTTGGCCAGTCGTCGACTTCTGCCCTCACGTAGGTAGTACGGAGGTGTTTGGGATGGTATCTAAACAATCTTGATCCAATTATATGGTCGTTGAAGGAGTTGTTTAGCGCAACGAACCAGGCAACCAGACTATACGGCTTGAACGCCCTCACTTATCCATAGGAGTTTTATAATAAAACATAGCGCAACCCCTAGTATACGAACCAGAGTGCTATCAGCGTCTGATCGGGAAGTACAGATCCTTCGTGTAATGTAGAAAAATCTCCAACAATTTGAGACCTCCGAACAGCTGACCGGCTGTCGCCGCATCATGACAGTCAGTTTTAGGCTTTCTCTACTGAGGTGCTCATCCGGTTTAGACCAGATCACAATCGCAGTAGTTCTCCCTTTACTACCCTAGCCGATGTAGCGGAACGTAGGGTAGCAAGCACAGGAGCCGGGCAACCCAACTATTGACCAAAGACATGATTCGGAGCCAATGCATATAATGCTAAATTCGGGGTGCCGAACTATACTTATAAGAACTATTCGGACTTTTGTTGCCGTAATGTGGGGGTGCTATAAAGCCCCTGACAAACATCAAAACGTACCAAAGTGTACGGGTGCTACCTGATGGGGTTATCCACAGGGAAACTGAAAAAAAGGAAAAGAGAGAAAGAAAACAGAAAAGATGTAAAGGTAAAAAACTGGGGTCCTACAGCCCCAGCTACAAACTGTTTTTATTGTAATGTAATTAGTACGTCAAGGCGCATTGATACAAGTAGTGCAATAAGCAACATGCTATTTAACATGCCGAAACCAGGGGAGAGCCGCTTGTGGGTCCTGGAAAACAGGTAGAGTTATCATTAACGGAATCACCTAAAAAGTCCCCGTATGTCTGTGCTCCTTGCCATCTTGGTGTATTTATCCTTCAAGAGGACCGGTAACCAAACCCCCCGATGGGGCCTGTAGGATTAAAACCTGAAAGAAAACAAGTAGAGTGAAAATATGTGTGTATCCGATGTCGGTTGAGCCATGCCGTGGATCACAAGCTATCTATGCCTCCGTCGATGCCCATGGAATTTTGAGTGCGTAGTTATGTACGCGCGGCATGTATGCCACCGCTTGATCGGGACTGAGACGGAGTCTGGATTGCTAGTCGAGCTCTCCTGCTGCAGAGTAGTTCAGACCCTCTTAAGGGTGTCCGAGAGCTCGGCAGCCGAATGAAGGTTCTGCTTGAGAAGGCCGCTTTGTACTTCTGCGGCCAGGGCAGCTGTGTGCTCTTATGTACGGAGAGAGTGTTCCGTATTGCCATTGACTGTTATGATGCCGCGTGGGCCAGGCATCTTGAGCTTGAGATAAGCATAGTGTGGCACTGCGTTGAATCGAGCAAACGCAGTTCGTCCGAGCAGTGCATGATAGCCACTACGGAATGAGACGATATCGAAGACTAACTCCTCGCTTCAGAAGTTGTCCGGAGATCTGAAGACAACCTCTAATATGATTGAGCCCGTACAACGGGCCTCTACGCCTGGAATGACTCCTTTAAAGGTGGTCTTTGTAGGCTTGATCCTTGATGGGTTAATGCCCATTTTTGGCACTGTATCCTGATAGAGCATATTGAGGCTTCTACCGCCGTCCATAAGGACAGGAGTCAGGTGGAACCCATCAATTAATGGGTCTAAGACCAGTGCGGCTGAGCCTTCGTGACGGATACTAGTCGGGTGATCCCGATGATCAAAAGTGATCGGGCATGATGACCATGGATTGAATTTTGGGGCGACTGGCTCTATCGCGTAGACGTCACTAAGCGCACGCTTGCGCTCCCTGTTGGGGATGTGGGTAGCATATATCATGTTCACCATTTTGACCTGAGGAGGAAAGTTCTTCCGTCCCCCTGTGTTCGGTTGCCGTGGCTCTACGTCATTGTAACGCCCTTGATGCGGCTATATCTCCTACGTGTCGAAGCATGACTTAGAAGCATAACCGCATTGAAAGCAATGTCGCAAGTAAGGTAATCTTCACAACAACCCATGTAAATAGATAATAGGGGACAAGGTACATAGTTGGCTTACACTCGCCACGTCACACAAATACATGAATAACATTACAATCATCCAATACACTCATGGTCCGACTACGGTACCAAAATAAAAGATCAACCCCAACATGCGACACGGTCCCCGATCGCCCCAACTGGGCACCACTACTGATCATGTGGGAAAGACACATAGTAACGACGGGAGTCTTCATCGAACTCCCACTTGAGCTTAAGCGCATCATCTGGAATGGTATAATCGGTCCCTGCATCTGGTTTGGAAGTAATCTGTGAGTCACGGGGACTCAGCAATCTCGCACCCTCGCGATCAAGACTATTTAAGCTTATGGGTAAGGCAAGGTAATATGTGGAGTTGCAGCAAGCGACTAGCATATATGGTGGCTAACCTGTTCGCAAAAGAGAGCGAGAAGAGAAGGCAAAGCACGAAAGAAGAACTATGATCAAGAAGTGATCCTATAACAACCTACGTCAATCATTACTCCAACACCGTGTTCACTTCCCGGACTCCGCCGAGAAGAGACCATCACGGTTACACACGCGGTTGATTCATTTTAATTAAGTTAAGTTTCATGTTATCTACAACCGGACATTAACAAATTCCCATCTGCCCATAACCGTGGGCACAGCTTTCGAAAGTTCAAATCCCTGCAGGGGAGTCCCAAATTAGCCCATCACAAGCTCTCACGGTCAATGAAGGATATTCCTTCTCCCAAGACATTCCGATCAGACTCGGCATCCCGGTTTTACAAGACATCCTCGACAATGGTAAAACAAGTCCAGCAACACCGCCCGAATGTGCCGACAAATCCCGATAGGAGCTGCACATATCTCGTTCTCAGGGCACACTCAGATTGTCCAAACTTCCTGTAGGCCAGCCCAGAGTTGCCCCTGGTGGCCACTGGCGGCTAACGAGGTGGACCAACACTCAGAGGAGCACTGGCCCGGGGGGGTTTAAATAAGATGACCCTTGGGCTCCAGAAATCCAAGGGAAAAAGAGGCTAGGTGGTAAATGGTAAAACCAAGGTTGGGCATTGCTGGAGGAGTTTTATTCAAGGCGAACTGTCAAGGGGTTCCCATTAACACCCAACCGCGTAAGGAACGCAAATTCCGGGAACATAACACCGATATGACGGAAACTAGGGCGGCAAGAGTGGAACAAAACACTAGGCATAGGGCCGAGCTTTCCACCCTTTACCAAGTATATAGGTGCATTAAGATAACAAGATAATATAGTGATATCCCAACAATAAACAATGTTCCAACAAGGAACGATCTCCAATCTTCACCTGCAACTGGCAACGCTATAAGAGGGGCTGAGCAAAGCGGTAACATAGCCAATCAATGGTTTGCTAGGACATGGTGGGTTAGAGGTTTGACATGGAAATTTGGGAGGCATGATAAGCAAGTGGCAGGCATCGTAGCATAGGCATAGCAAAAGAGCGAGCATCTAGCAAGCAAAGATAGAAGTGATTTCGAGGGTATGATCATCTTGCCTGCAAAGTTGTCAGAGTTGACTTGATCCTCGTAAGCAAACTCAACGGACTCCTCGTTAGAAAACTCGTCTCTCGGCTCTACCCAAACAAGAAAAATAAGCAAAAGGAACACAATCAACCACGTGCAGTGCTCAAACAACATGATGCGAACATGGTATGCTATGCGGGATGCGATATGTGATGCATATGCAAGATTTGACAAGGAATGATTGAACCTGGCCTCAACATGGAAATCCAAGAGTGCCACTGGAAAGTTGAGGTGATTTCGGTTGAAATCGATATAAAGATCACCAGAATCGGATGCACGGTTTGGAAATGGCAAGCAAAACAAATATGGCACCGGTCTGCGATAATCAGCAAGTAGCCATCTAAAATCATCAAGATAATTATGCTACAGCACTCAAACATGACAACAAAATGCATGGCAGGGATCCACTCATGATGCTTGACAAAAGATGAACACTGAGCTACGGCCAATTCACCCATTAACAGGTTCAAACAAGCATGGCAAAAATGCAAATGATAACAGGTTTCAGACAGTGAAATTAACACAAGTCTGGAATTTAACATCAGGTAGCACACTTTGGAGCATGAAAACTATATGCTACAGGAACTTTACATGGCCAAGCAAGGCACGGAATGAAGCTACTCAAAGCACTTACCAAAAGTGCCTTAGTGAACTTGAATCAAAAGGGATCATAAAATACAATTGCAAGCATGTGAACATGGCAAAAACATAATCAGATTACAGACTTAGTGAAAAACTGGAGCATGCAAATCAGTTAACGAGTAGGCATGTTCACGAGCTCGATGCACTCACTACAGAGCATTTCATGACAAACTAAGCATACACCCATCAAGAATACAAGGCATAGAAGCTAGAAATGGCAAGAACGACCACATAGCATGCACGAATCAATAGCAACATCCTCGGAAAAATCGCTAACGAGTCAACAATCTGCCAGGATTTACGAAATAACAAAAGTAGAGCTCGATTGACTCAAGCTAGGATGCTCCATAAATGCAGACAAAGACATGGATGGATAGAGCACCACAATGTTAACAAATCATCCTTACTGATCATCCTCAAAAGAGGCACGGATCACTAGGAAACAACATGAACATATGGCATAATGACAAAATCAGAACAAGGACTTAGTGTAATTCTAAGTCCCTGAAATCAGCATTACCGAGTACACTACTTTGCAAGCTTGTGCTAGTCACCGCGCATATCACAAAAATACATGGTAAGAACCTCTGTAAAGATGGCATGGCATATAACAAAACTCATGTAGAGCTCAGGAGCATATCATGCGCACATTAAACATGGCAAAAATGACAAATATCTATTTGATGAAACGGATCTGACAAATTCACCACATAGCCCTTTTCCAACAGCATTTCCGGCATCAAGATGAGCTCAAATGAAAATTATTCAATGAGATGAAATGATGTACTCGTCGAGGCGAACATTTTGATATGCTACACGCGCAAATCGGAGCTACGGATACAGAGTTACGACCTACCGAAGTTTGCAAAAAAATATCCGGGAGAGGGAGAAGAAGTCAACCGCTAGGGTTTTTTGGATCTGAGATCCAGATCGGCGGCGCCGATCCCGAGGTTGACCTTGAGCTTGCCGGATCCCTGTTTGCCGGAGCGGGCTGGCGTCGCCGGAGTTCGGAGGGAGAGGTGGCCGGGGTACTCGCCGGAGATGCTCACGGCCGGAGAGGGAAGCGGCGGACGGCGGCGAGCTTCGGTTGGCGGCGGGGCGGCGCCGACTTCAGTTGGTGGCAGGGCAACGCCGGCTGGGTGCGGCGGCGGTCACCTGCGGGCTTCGTCGGGAGGCGGACGGGCGGCGGGGAGATCCGACGGGCTGCGGGGGCTCGCAGCGGGCCGAGCGGGCCGGCGTGGCTGCGGGTGGCGGCGCGCCACGTGTTGGCCCCCGGTTGGCTACGAGCGGCGACGGAGATGTGTCCGGCGTGGACCGGACATGTCCGGCGCGCGGATGGATAAAGGACTAGGGTTAGGGTTGGAATGATCCACGAATTTCGGGGAGGACCTAGTTTTATAGGTAGGAGGAGCTAGGAGGCTCCAAATTGAGCATGGTTTGCAGCCACGCGATCGTGATCGAACGACCAAGGCGATGGAGAGGGTTTAGGTGGGTTTTGGGCCAAATTGAAGGGGTGTTGGGCTGCAACACAAATGAGGCCTTCTCGGTCTCTCGGTTAACCGTTGGAGTATCAAACGAAGTCCAAATGGTACGAAACTTGACAGGTGGTCTACCGGTAGTAAACCAAGGCCGCTTGGCAAGTCCCGGTCCAATCCGTAAATGTTTAACCCCCACACACGAAAAGAGGTAGAAAGGACCACCGGAGGAGATAGGAGCGCCGGAATGCAAAACGGACAACGGGGAAAATGCTCGGATGCATGAGACGAACACGTATGCAAATGCAATGCACATGATGACATGATATGAGATGCATGACAAAGGCAACAACACACGGAGACAAAAACCCAAACCCGAGGAAATAAAATAACTTAGCGCCAGAAACGGCAAGAGTTGGGATACATATAAGGTAAATTACATCCGGGGTGTTACAGTCATCATCCTCGCTTTGCGATCCCTTTTCCCTGTTCTCGGTGTTTAATTTGTCGGCATGTTTGAAAACCCAACACTCTCTATTTGTATGATTAGGAGGCTTGTCGGGGATGCCGTGAATCTGGCATGGATGATCAAGTATGCGGTCCAAGCTGGATGGGCCTGAATTGTTCTTTTGGAACGGCTTCTTCCGCTGACCGTACTTAGAGCCACTGAATCCGGCGTTGACTGCTGTATCCTCGGTGTTGTCACTGTTGTTTCGGCGCTTGTATCTATTGCGTCGAGACTTGTCTTTGTTGCTTTTAACTTCAGGGGTGCCGGCGTCGCTTGCATTGTTTTTGCTACGGGCCAGCCAAGTGTCCTCGCCCGCACAAAAGTGGGTCACGAGTGCCATGAGGGCCGCCATGGATTTTGGATTTTCTTGGCTGAGGTGGCGAGCGAGCCATTCGTCGCAGATGCTATGCTTGAAAGATGCTAGAGCTTCAGCGTCCGGACAGTCGACAATTTCGTTCTTTTTAGTTAAGAACCTTGTCGGGAATTTCCTGGCGGACTCTCCGGGCTATTGAACTATATGGCTTAAGTCATCAGCGTCCGGAGGTCAAACATATGTACCTTGGAAGTTATCGAGGAAAGCCTCTTCCAAGTCCTCCCAGCTGCCAATGGAATTTTCAGGCAGACTGTTTAGCCAATGCCAAGATGGCCCTTTGAGTTTTAGAGGGAGGTATTTTATGGCGTGGAGGTCATCTCCGCGGGCCATATGGATGTGGAGAATGAAGTCCTCGATCCACACCGCAGGGTCCGTGGTTCCATCGTATGATTCTATATTCACGGGCTTGAATCCTTCGGGGAATTCATGATCCATGACCTCATCAGTGAAGCAATGAGGGTGTGCGGGGCCTCTATATCGGGCCGTATCGTGACTTAGCTCTGATGGAGTACGTCTGCGATGTTCAACCCGCGCATGACTGGGTTTGTCACGTCCGAATAGGTGGCCGTTGTCACGTGTCGAGGCGCGTCCTTGCGATCCGTAGATTGATCTGGTATGTCCTACTTTATTGTTCAGGTTCTGCCGGAGGCCATATGTATGGCCGTGGGCTAATTTACCTCTGCCTGAGTGATGAGGCGGGGCGGGCTGGTGTTCGGCATGAGTTGTCGTTTTGTCCCGGCCATGTGGTGGTCGGTCGGCCATATTGTGCAATTGTGGTATGTACTCCGGTGCCTCCTCGTCGAACTGAGGTAGAAATTTGCGCTTTGGGTAGCTTTTGGTTGGGCGCTTGAGGCCGTATTCTTCGGCTGTTAGGACATCTGTCTATTTATCAGGGAGAAGATCTTGGTCAGCTTGCAGTTGTTGCTGTTTCTTTTTCAGGCTCCTTGCCATGGCTATTAGCTGGCGCTTGAAGCACTCTTGCTCAAGAGGTTCCTCGGGCACGATGAAATCTTCGGTGCCGAGGCTCACCTCGTCTTCCGAGAGCGGAAGGTTATTATCATCCTCCGAATCTTCGTGCGTGGCCTGTTTAACAGGTCTACCTGCTCATCTTCCCGTTCATCTTATTTGTTTGCTTTATTGACGGGGTCTTCGTTGTCTTTGGCACCTTCCAGAGTGCCATCTTCTCCTGTGTGAGTGTTGCTGTCTTTACTGCGGCGCGACTTAGAGCGGCGCCGCTGACACCGGCGCTTGGACTGTATTTTGGAAGGTTTATCCTCAACTGGGTCTTCCTTATCATCACTGATGTTCTCCTTTGGTGCAACCACCATGTATACGTCGTACGAGGAAGTGGCCGTCCAGCGTCCGGTGAACGGCGGGTTTTGGGCCTCTTCTTCTCCGGCATCGTCGTCCATACCATCGATGTCCTCGGAGTCGTAATCAAGTTCGTCGGTTAAATCCTCGATCATGGCTATAAAGTGGGTGGCGGGTGGGAAGTAAAATTCTCCATCGTCAGCCCCTAGTTTGAGCCGGATATAGTTCGGCTGAGAGTACTCCGCCAAGGATAGGTTTTTTAATGAATTTAGCACATCGCCCAAAGGCGAGTGCTGGAAGATATCTGCGGCGCTAAATTTGAAGATCGATAAATGATCAAGCTCAGCGTCCGCGGGCTCGCGTGGTTCGGAACCTACGGCCGGAGACGAGTCCGGCGTTCCGGTGGCATAGGCATCGTGTGAGACCAGGTCCATGTGCGGCTCCAACGCCGTGGAATCTGCGGCCTGCATGGTGGGGTTAATTCTCCCGTCTTTGGATGGCGCAGACCGCTCCGGCTCTAGGGCCAGAGCGGTTAAAGGAGCGATCTCCTGGATGAGGCCCGATGACAGATTTAGGTCATGATCATCGGGGAGACCGGGAGCGGCTATCGCGCTATCGAATCCGACAAAAATTAAGTCTCCACGGATGTCCGTGATGTAGTTCAAGCTCCCGAATCTGACCTGATGGCCAGGGGCATAGCTTTCGATCTACTCCAGATGGCCAAACGAGTTGGCCCGCGGTGCGAAGCCGCCGAACACGAAGATCTGCCCGGGGAGGAAAGTTTCTCCACAGACAGTGTCATTATTGACGATTGAAGGGGCCATCAAACCTTTCAGCGATAGCACAGAGGAACTCTCAATGAAAGCACCAATGTCGGTGTCAAAACCGACGGATCTCGGGTAGGGTGTTCCGAATTGTGCGTCTAAGGTTGATGGTAGTAGGAGACAGGGGACACGATGTTTACCCTGGTTCGGGCCCTCTCTATGGAGGTAATACCCTACTTCCTGCTTGATTGACCTTGATGAATATGAGTATTAAAAGATTTGATCTACCACGAGATCGTAATGGCTGAACCCTAGAAGTCTAGCCTGTATGACTACGGTATTGAGTATATCCTTTCCGGACTACACCCTCCGGTTTATATAGTTACTAGGGGTCTAGGGTTACATAGAGTTGGTTACATAAGATGGAATCTTCATAGTTGTTCGCCAAGCTTGCCTTCCACGCCAAGGAGAGTCCCATCCGGACATGGGTACAGTCTTCGGTCTTCATATCTTCACAGCCCATCAGTCCGGCCCATAGTCGAGGACTCCCGAGGACCCCTTAGTCGAGGACTCCCTCAACAGGTACATATACTGAAGAACTACAGAAGCACCAAGTAAAGAATGATGAATCACAGTTGTACTAAAGACTGTGAAGAGAGAGGCGAAAGACATTCTGGTTGCTGGAGAAGGTGAAGCGGAATGCCCATATTGTGCCCTCCTCTATGTGTAATGCGTGCAGGACTCTAGGACAACCTCTTGTGATGGCTTCCCGTCCATCCTTCATTGTCTTCATTATGACTTCTCTATGCTCATTGTAGTCTATATGAAATACTTTAACCTTCATTGCGTGTCCACCAATCATGTACATTGCGAGGTAATCTTGAGTGACCTGCTTCGAGAACCACTGGGAACGAAAAAGATTCAGACATTCTTGTCTAACAACTCATTATGGGCAGTTGATACATCTCCGTCGTATCTATAATTTTTGATTGTTCCATGCCAATATTCTACAACTTTCATATACTTATGGCAACTTTTTATACTATTTTTGGGACTAACATATTGATCCAGTGCCCAGTGCCAGTTCCTATTTGTTGCATGTTTTTTGTTTCGCAGAATATCCATATCAAATGAGTCCAAATGGGATAAAAACTGACGGAGATTTTTTTGGAATATATATGATTTTTGGGAAGAAAAATCCACGCGAGAGGATGCCCGAGGGGGCCATGAGGCAGGGGTCGCGCCCCTGACCATCGTGGCCACCCGAAAGGCATTTGATGCCCTTCTTTCGCCGCAAGAAAGCTAATATCCGGATAAAGATCATGTTAAAATTTCAGCCCAATTGGAGTAACGGATCTCCGGGAATATATAAAACGGTGAAAGGGTAGAATCTGAGAATAGAGAAACAGAGAGAGATAGAGAGACAGATCCAATCTCGGAGGGGCTCTCGCCCCTCCCACGCCATGGAGGCCATGGACCAGAGGGAAAACCCTTCTCCCATCTAGGGAGGAGTTCAAGGAAGAGGAAGAAGGAGGGGGCCTCTCTCCCCCTTGCTTCCGGTGGCATCAAAGTGCCACCGGGGGCCATCATCATCACCGCAATCTTCACCAACAACTTCACCGCCATCATCACCAACTCTTCCCCCCTCTATGCATTAGTGTAACCTCTCTCTTAGCCGCTGTAATCTCTACTTAAACAAGGTGCTCAATGCTATATATTATTTCCCAATGATGTATGGCTATCCTATGATGTTTGAGTAGATCCGTTTTGTCCTATGGGCTATTTGATGATCAAGATTGGTTTGAGTTGCATGTTTTATTATTGGTGCTATCCTATGGTGCTCTCCGTGTCGCGCAAGCGTGAGGGATTCCTGCTATAGGGTGTTGCAATACGTTTATGATTCGCTTATAGTGGGTTCCGTGATTGACTAAAACACAAACCCGAGTAAGGGGGTTGTTGCGTATGGGATAAAGAGGACTTGATGCTTTAATGCTATGGTTGGGTTTTACCTCAATGATCTTTAGTAGTTGCGGATGCTTGCTAGAGTTCCAATCATAAGTGCATATGATCCAAGTAGAGAAAGTATGTTAGCTTATGCCTCTCCCTCATATAAAATTGCAGTAATGATTACCGGTCTAGTTATCGATTGCCTAGGGACAAATAACTTTCTCGTAACAACAAGCTCTCTACTAAACCTAACTTAGTTGTGTCTTTATCTAAACAGCCCCTACTTTTTATTTACATGCTCTTTATTATCTTGCAAACCTATCCAACAACACCTACAAAGTACTTCTAGTTTCATACTTGTTCTAGTTAAAGCGAACGTCAAGCGTGCGTAGAGTTGTATCGGTGGTCGATAGAACTTGAGGGAATATTTGTTCTGCCTTTAGCTCCTCGTTGGGTTCGACACTCTTACTTATCAAAAACTGTTGCGATCCCCTATACTTGTGGTTTATCAAGACCTTTTTCTGGCGCCGTTGCCGGGGAGCAATAGCGTGGGGTGAATATTCTCGTGTGTGCTTGTTTGCTTTATCACTAAGTAATTTTTATTTGCTGTTCTTAGTTGTTCTTTATCTTTAGTTATGGATATGGAACACGAAATACCAAAAAAAAGAGGTGTACTTTCTGCTCATGGAGATGGGGAACCTCCTAAAACCCTCGATGCTGGTTATGTGAAAGATATTATGTACTACTTTAATAATCCAGAGAAAACCCCATTCAATTATGTAATGGGAGTAGCGTTGGATCAATGTGAATACTTTAGGGATTACCGCTTGACACAAAAAGGGAAACTATTATGGGATCAAATTCATATATTGAATTGGTATGCTAGGCAACTATGCTTGAGACATGATTATACCTGTTGCTCTAGGATGAAGGCTCCACACCTTCCCTTTTTATGCGAATTTAATGATAATAAAACCTTAGCTTCTTATGCTAATGGTATATATGATTACTATGATGTGGAACAAATAGAAGAATTTGTTGCTTTTATGGGTGCTTATGAAATTGAATCCATGTTTAAAGAGTTTGAAGATTTTGATGAATCAGTTTATAGACCTGAAAATTTAGCTATGCTTAAATATTATTATGAGAATTATGAATACACTTACGATATTAATGCACTTATTGAGAAAGTCTCCGCTGTCCAAGAAGAGACTAATATTTTGCAGGAGTCTATGGAAGAAGAAATTGATGAAACTTTGAGCTCATTGGATGAAAAAGATGAGGAGGAGAGCGAAGAACAAAAGGAGGAAGAGCGGATTAGCTACCCGTGCCCACCTTCTAATGAGAGTAACTCTTCAACTCATACATTGTTTAATTCCCCTTCGTGCTTACCGAAGGATGGTTGCTATGATGATTGTTATGATCCCGTTGATTCTCTTGAAATATCCCTTTTTGATGATGCTTGCTATGCTTGTGGCCAAGATGCCAATATGAATTATGCTTATGGAGATGAACTTGCTATAGTTCCTTATGTTAAACATGAAATTGTTGCTATTGCACCCACGCATGATAGTCCTCTTATCTTTTTGAATTCTCCCAATTACACTATATCGGAGAAGTTTGCACTTATTAAGGATTATATTGATGGGTTGCGTCTTACTATTACACATGATGATTTTGATGAATATAATATGCATTTGCTTGCTGCTCCTACTTGTTATGAGAGAGGAACTATATCTCCACATCTCTATGTTTCCAATACGATAAAATTGCAAGAAACTGTTTATACTATGCATTGGCCTTTACTATGTGTGCATGAATTGTTCTTCTATGACATGCCGATGCATAGGAAGAAAGTTGGACTTCGTTGTTACATGATATATGTTGCTTTGTGCTCACTACTAAACTACAAATCATTGCTAATTAAAATTGGCTTCGATATACCTTGGGATCCGGGTGGATTCACTACTTGAGCACTATATGCCTAGCTTAATGGCTTTATAGAAAGCGCTGCTAGGGAGACAACCCGGAAGTTTTAGGGAGTCATCTATTTCTATTGAGTGCTTTCATATAGTTTAAAAACAACAAAAATAAATAGGGGAACCCAAAACTTTTTCAAAAAGGAAAGTGAAAGTGAGAAAGACAAGCATTGTTGAAGTGGGAGAGCTCCTTGAACTCTGTTCATGCTCACGACAACTTTGTGAATCTTGATTACAGAAACTTTTCAATAAAAATAATTATCCCCTTGTACAATTACATTGTATTATAAAAATAATGTGCCAATGTTTGCCTTTAGGATGTTTACATTTGCTTGATGGTTTGTACGGTGCAGGACAGAAACTTTGGCTGTAGTGCGCGATTTTACATTTTTAGCTGAAACGTCAAATGATTCTGATTCTTTTTGCACTGTCTTCCTATAAAAATTGGTTATTTTTACTAATTTTGTTATAATATTTTTAAGTATCAGAAGTATGGTGAATGTTCAGATTGTTACAGACTATTCTGTTTTAGACAGATTCTGTTTTTGATGCATAGTTTGCTTGTTTTGATGAAACTATCGATTAATATCAGTGGATTAAGCCATGAAAAAGTTATATTACAGTAGCTATAATGCAAAAAAAAATATGAATTGGTTTGCAAAAGTACTTAGAGTTGTGATTTGCTTTATTATACTAACGGATCTTACCGAGTTTTCTATTGAAGTTTTGTGTGGATGAAGTGTCCGATGATCGAGAAGGTCTCGATGTGAGAAGAAGGAAAAGAGGCAAGAGCTCAAGCTTGGCGATGCCCTAGGCACCCCAAGTAAATATTCAAGGAGACTCAAGCGTCTAAGCTTGGGGATGCCCCGGAAGGCATCCCCTCTTTCTTCAACAGGTATAGGTATGTTTTCGAATTCGTTTCGTTCATGTGATATGTGCAATCTTGGAGCGTCTTTTGCATTTAGTTTTCATTTTTCTTTTATGCACCATGCTGGTATGAGATAGTCCTTGGTTGATTTATAGAATGCTCTATGCACTTCACTTATATCTTTTGAGTATGGCTTTATAGAATGCTTCATGTGCTTCACTTATATCATTTGAAGTTTGGATTGCCTGTTTCTCTTCACTTAGATAACCGTCATTTGTAGAATGCTCTTTAGCTTCACTTATATTTGTTAGAGCGTGGGCATATCTTTTGTAGAAAGAATTAAACTCTCTTGCTTCACTTATATCTATTTAGAGAGATGACAGGAATTGGTCATTCACATGGTCAGTCATAAAATCCTACATAAAACTTGTAGATCACTCAATATGATATGTTTGATTCCTTGCAATAGTTTTGCGATATAAAGATGGTGATATTAGAGTCATGCTAGTGGGTAGTTGTGGATTAGTAGAAATACTTGTGTTGAGGTTTGTGATTCCCGTAGCATGCACGTATGGTGAACCGTTATGTAACGAAGTCGGAGCATGATTTATTTATTGATTGTCTTCCTTATGAGTGGCGGTCGAGGACGAGCGATGGTCTTTTCCTACCAATCTATCCCCCTAGGAGCATGCGCGTAGTACTTTGTTTTGATTACTAATAGATTTTTGCAATAAGTATGTGTGTTCTTTATGACTAATGTTGAGTCCATGGATTATACGCACTCTCACCCTTCCACCATTGCTAGCCTCTCTGGTACCGCGCAACTTTCACCGGTACCATAAACCCACCATATACCTTCCTCAAAACAGCCACCATACCTAACTATCATGGCATTTCCATAGCCATTCCGAGATATATTGCCATGCAACTTCCATCATCATCATATACATGACTTGAGCATTTATTGTCATGTTGCTTTGCATGATAGTAAGATAGCTAGTATGATGTTTTCATGGCTTGTCCGTTTTTTGATGTCATTGCTACGCTAGATCATTGCAAATCCCGGTACACCGCCGGAGGCATTCATATAGAGTCATATCTTTGTTCTAGATATCGAGTTGTAATATTGAGTTGTAAGTAAATAAAAGTGTGATGATCATCATTATTAGAACATTGCCCCAGTGAAGAAAGGATGATGGAGACTATGATTGCCCCACATGTCGGGATGAGACTCCAGACAGAAAAAAAAAAGAAAAAAGAAAAAAAGAGAAAGGCCAAAAAAAGAGAAGGCCCAAAAAAATGAGATAAAAAGAGAGAAGGGGCAATGTTACTATCCTTTTACCACACTTGTGCTTCAAAGTAGCACCATGTTCTTTATATAGAGAGTCTCTTGAGTTATCACTTTCATATAATAGTGGGAATTTTCATTATAGAACTTGGCTTGTATATTTCGATGATGGGCTTCCTCAAATACCTGAGGTCTTCATGAGCAAGCAAGTTGGATGCACACCCACTTAGTTTTCAGTCTGAGATTTCATACACTTATAGCTCTCAGTGCATCCGTTGCATGGCAATCCCTACTCACTCACATTGATATCTATTGATGGGCATCTCCATAGCCCGTTGATACGCCTAGTTGATGCGAGACTATCTTCTCCGTTTTATCTTCTCCCCAACCACCATTCTATTCCACCTATAGTGCTATGTCCATGGCTCACGCTCATGTATTGCGTGAAAGTTGAAAAGGTTTGAGAACATCAAACGTATGAAACAATTGCTTGGCTTGTCATCGGGGTTGTGCACGATGTGAATATTTTGTGTGGTGAAGATGAAACATAGCCAGACTATATGATTT
This sequence comes from Triticum urartu, assembly GCF_003073215.2. Lineage (NCBI taxonomy): Eukaryota > Viridiplantae > Streptophyta > Magnoliopsida > Poales > Poaceae > Triticum > Triticum urartu. Next base: position 149,750,654 of record NC_053022.1, on the reverse strand, counting down.
TGTAGGGATAACTTTCCTTGGCCATGTTATTTTGAAAAGACATGATTGCTTTATTAGTAGGCTTGAAGTATTGTTGTGTTTATGTCAAATGGTAGACTATTGCTTTGAATCACTCGTATCTTAATATTCATGCCATGATTAGATATGTGATCAACATTATGCTAGGTAGCATTCCACATCAAAAATTATCTTTTTATCATTTACCTACTCAAGGACGAGCAGGAATTAAGCATGGGGATGCTGATACGTCTTCGCCGTATCTATAATTTTTGATTGTTCCATGCCAAATTCTACAACTTTCATATACTTTTGGCAACTTTTTATACTATTTTTGGGACTAACATATTGATCCAGTGCCCAGTGCCAGTTCCTGTTTGTTGCATGTTTTCTGTTTCGCAGAATATCCATATCAAACGGAGTCCAAACGGGATAAAAACTGACGGAGATTTTTTGGAATATATATGATTTTTGGGAAGAAAAATACATGCGAGATGATGCCCGAGGGGGCGACGAGGCAGGGGGCGCGCCCCAAGGGGGCAGGCGCGCCCCTGACCCTCGTGGCCACCCCGTAAGGCGGTTGACGCCCTTCTTTCGCCGCAAGAAAGCTAATATACGGATAGAGATCGTGTTAAAATTTCAGCCCAATCGGAGTTACGGATCTCCGGGAATATATAAAATGATGAAAGGGTAGAATCTGAGAACACAGAAATAGAGAGAGACAGAGAGACAGATTCAATCTCGGAGGGGCTCTCGCCCCTCCCACACCATGGAGGCTATGGACCAGAGGGGAAACCCTTCTCCCATCTAGGGAGGAGGTCAAGGTAGAAGAAGAAGGAGGGGGCTCTCTCCCCCTTGCTTCCGATGGCACCGGAGTGCCACTGGGGGCCATCATCATCACCGCAATCTTCACCAACAACTTCACCGCCATCATGACCAACTCTTCCCCCCTCTATGCAGCGGTGTAACCTCTCTCTTACCCGCTGTAATCTCTACTTAAACATGGTGCTCAACGCTATATATTATTTCTCAATGATGTATGACTATCCTATGATGTTTGAGTAGATCTATTTTGTCCTATGGGCTATTTGATGATCAAGATTGGTTTGAGTTGCATGTTTTATTATTGGTGCTCTCTGTGTTGTGCAAGCATGAGGGATTCCCGCTGTAGGGTGTTGCAATACGTTTACGATTCGCTTATAGTGGGTTGCGTGAGTGACTGAAACACAAACCCGAGTAAGGGGGTTGTTGCGTATGGGATAAAGAGGACTTGATGCTTTAATGCTATGGTTGGGTTTTACCTTAATGATCTTTAGTAGTTGTGGATGCTTGCTAGAGTTCCAATAATAAGTGCATATGATCCAAGTAGAGAAAGTATGTTAGCTTATGCCTCTCCCTCATATAAAATTGCAATAATGATTACCGGTCTAGTTATCGATTGTCTAGGGACAAATAACTTTCTCGTAACAACAAGCTCTCTACTATACCTAACTTAGTTGTGTCTTTATCTAAACAGCCCCTACTTTTTATTTACATGCTCTTTATTATCTTGCAAACCTATCCAACAACACCTAAAAAGTACTTCTAGTTTCATACTTGTTCTAGGTAAAGCAAACGTTAAGCGTGCGTAGAGTTGTATCGGTGGTCGATAGAACTTGAGGGAATATTTGTTCTGCCTTTAACTCCTCGTTGGGTTCGACACTCTTACTTATCGAAAATTGTTCCGATCCCCTATACTTGTGGGTTATCAGCAGTAAAAAAAGAAGGCTGCAGAGTTTGTAGTTACCATCATGTAGCTCACTGTTGTGTTGGATAGAGCATAAACAAATAATTTGCTTGCCACCATTCATATCTTCTTGCTAATAATCCTTATCAGTTTCCTCACCTGATGCTTGTTCATGAATATCTCATTGCCCCATATGCAAAAAGGGTCGATGCATGGATCCTTGCCAAGGGCATATGTACCTACAAGCAACATGTCAATATTGGAAGCTAACAAGTGTCCAGGCCTGGATCTATATGCACCACATTATGGAACGACAGGGGGAGTACAAGTCGAGGGATGAAGCTAACCTCGGCGGAAAATGGTGGCCACTCCCGTTGTTGTCCTGCATAAGTAGTGGCAAGGCATGATAAATACAACAACCTTAACATCAAACAAATATAGTAAAGGTAAAAAACATCATCTCCAAATGATAGCTTGAATGTGTTGGTTTCAGCATGCTGTTAAAGCAGATATAAAATGAAAGGCAATGTTACCGACAACAGGCTTAACAGCCATCAAAATTGCAATTCAAACTGGTATTGTTGAAAATGAATAAAACGTAGGTAATGCTTAAACACTACACTGGATAAATGTATAAAACTAAAATAAAGGGCATGTGTTAACTACACCAGGAATAACAAGAACTAAATATAGCCGTTCAAACTAGTATTGGTGTAGTCGAGCGGCACAGTTCCGACTTGCACATAATGAACAACACATTGTGAATGACTGAAATAAACAAGGCATAAATGACTAGTATAACAACCAAATATAGCCATTGAAAACTAGACAGAGTCTCACTTCAACCAACCTAACAAGCAAATACAGATAAATAGGGCATATGCTTGAAAACTGGACAAATGCTCACTTCAACCAACCTAACAAGCAGATAAAGATAAACAAGGCATCTGCTTGATAACTGGACGAATGCTAAAAAAACCAACCTAACAACCAAATACAGATAAACAAGGCATCTCCTTGATAACTGGACAAATGCTCACTGCAACCAAGCTAAGAACCAAATACATATAAACAAGGCATCTGCTCGATAACTAAAAAAATGCTCACTACAACCAACCTAACACTACTAGGGAAAAGCCTATACACAGAATCTTACCAGCAGCGCGCTTTAAAATCAGGCGCTGCTGCTAAGTAGCAGTAGCGCGGGTTTTTAACCCTCGCTACTACTAAGTTGATAGCAGTAGCGTTGGTTTTTTACCCTCGCTACTATTAAGCGGTCTCTACCGTGCCCCCCGGGACATGCCATAGTAGTAGCACGGGTTTTTAACCCTCGCTACTACTAAGTTGATAGCAGTAGCGCTGGTTTTTACCCCTCGCTACTACTAAGCGGTCTCTACCGTGCCCCTGGGCCATGCCATAGTAGTAGCGAGGGTTATAAACCCGCGCTACTACTAAGTTTTTACCCCTCGCTACTACTAAGAGGTCTCAACCGTGGCCCTCCGGGACATGCCATAGTAGTAGCGAGGGGTAAAATCCCTCGCTACTACTAAAGGTCCCATTTTGAAACTCTACCCCCCCTGTGGATCGCCTTTTCGGTTTTGTAAAAAGCAAAAGAAAATGATAAAAACTTCAAAAATTAAAATCCTTTGAGATGTAGTTATGTTACTACATCTACTAGTTAGGAAAATTTAAAAACTTAAATTTGGACATGTTTTGCAAAAAGTGTAGGGAAAATGTAAAACGGCTATAACTTTTGCATACGATGTTAGAAAAAAACGTATAATATATCAAAATGTTCCAAAAATTAAAATCCTTCGAGATGTAGTTATGTTACTACATCTACTAGTTAGGAAAATTTAAAAACTTAAATTTGGACATGTTTTGCAAAAAGTGTAGGAAAAATGTAAAACGGCTATAACTTTTGCATACGATGTTAGAAAAAACGTATAATATATCAAAATGTTTCAAAAATTAAAATCCTTCGAGATGTAGTTATGTTACATCTACTAGTTAGGAAAATTTAAAAACTTAAATTCGGACATGTTTTGCAAAAAGTGTAGGGAAAATGTAAAACGGCTATAACTTTTGTATACGATGTCAGAAAAAACGTATAATATATCAAAATGTTTCAAAAATTAAAATCCTTCGAGATGTAGTTATGTTACTACATCTACTAGTTAGGAAAATTTAAAAACTTAAATTTGAACATGTTTTGCAAAAAGTGTAGGGAAAATGTAAAACGGCTATAACTTTTGCATACGATGTCAGAAAAAAACGTATAATATATCAAAATGTTCAGCACGAAAATCTGCATACGATGGAGACAGCCTATGGCATGTTTGCAAATTTTTAGAATCCTCAAATTCTAAAAGGAAAAAAGTTATGCTCAAATTTCAGTTTTTTTTTAATTTTGGTCAAATCTGGTCAAACTGTGGTCAAACTACTTATTCAAGAAGTATTAGTGTTACTAAATAATTATTCAAGAATATTAGTGTTACTAAATAATTATTTCAGTTTTTTGGAATTTTGGTCAAATCTGGTCAAACTTTGGTCAAACTTTGGTCAAAATGTGGTCAAACTCCTTATTCAAGAAATATTAGTGTTACTAAATAATTATTGTTTTTTAGAACAATAGTTTTAAACTCAAACAGTGAAATGTGTGACTTCATGCTCAAGCTAAACTCCCGAGGGTTAATAGGATTGACATCTTACTATTGTCAGGAAAACAACAAGTGCAGACTTGGAATCGAGGGAGAATAGAACCCGGAAGTTAAGCGTGCTCAGGCTGTAGTAGTGAGAGGATGGGTGACCGTCCGGGAAGTTAGATGATTTGGAATGATGAGGGGTGATTAGAGATTAATTGAGCAGCGATGAGGGTGATTAGAGATTAGAGGTTAAAATAATTCAGAAATTTGAAAATTCACGCAAAAAATTCGAAAAAAAATTCTACAGGTTAGTAGTAGCGCGGGTGGCACCCGCGCTGCTGCTATACGTTAGCTGTAGACAAATGCTACTACAACAAAGGGTACGGGTTGGCAAGCTAGAAAAGGTAAGATTTGCTGATAGAATGTTGCCTCACATTTCATCGACAGGATCCTTCTAGTTGGAAGAGCACAGACCCATGGTGCGCTCTCTGATGTCACAGATGGGCTATTTCACCTTGGAAGAACCTTCGTGGGTGCCCTCCTCGTGGTCGTGGTCCATGAGAGCTGACTTGTCAATTGAGGATCCCAAGCCGTCGCCGTAGAACGTGTCCTTCAAAAATGACAAAATGGGCTCGATGGCGTATAAAGCTCGCAAATCCTTGACCGCTTGGCAGAGGAGATCAACGGCAGGGCCGTCGAAGAGATCGACGGCAGTTGAACCAGAGGGGTTGGGGATGGACCACTTAACCTGTGACATGGCCCGCATGAAGCCGTCGCTGTGGCCGATCTTGATGTTGTAGCCAGGTTTCCCGAGATACAGTAATACGCTAGCCCGCTGACATGAAGCCATCGGCATGGCAACATATTCAATGTCTTCACCGGCTTCCGCAGCGACGTGTTGCTCCGGGATCGACAGGTCAGGGCGAACGGCGGTCACCTCGCCAACATCCACCGGAGAGGCCATGATAAACCTCTTCTTGGCCGAACGCTCGTCGGGCTCCCCGAGATATGTGGTCGAGCTTAGGCTGCGACATTCTGGAGCAACGGATGTGGATCTGTCAGGGAGGGACATCGCAGGCCTCATCTAAAAACTCAGGGGAGTGGGGCGACGGTATGGGAATCGTTGGGTAACCTGAACTTTACTATCTAAGCTAGGAGGAACAGGCAGACCGGCAGGGGTTGGCGACGGCGACGGCGGCGGCCGTGAGCTAGGGTTCGAGGCGGGAAGGGGGCGGGTGAGGGACTGTGGAGGGGGAGTTGGTGTTTGAGGATATGCCGCGAGTACTGAAAATTATAGTAATTGTGGATGGAGATGGTGGTGGACGAGGGAGGGCAACGGTTCAAATGCCTCGACTACTGCAATTTTTCTATAAGGTCGATGCTAAAGGAGTGTGGGCGATGGTTGAAGTACGATGGCTACTAAAATTTGGATAAAGGAATTGATGTGTTGCGGGAGTGCCCAAGAACGTGCATGGTCCAATAGCAATATGCGTGTATGATAATAAGGAAAAGTGGCAGGGAACCGCGGATTTTTGCAACGCTCAAGGCGGGTAGTTTCTTTTTATATTTCTAGCTAGCTGGTCTATCACACACCGTTCATCCTAATTTCCAAATAAACTTACCCGCCTTTAGCTTGCACAGGTGGTGGTTTTACAGCGCACTTGCATCGCACACGGTTAAGCTAGTACCTCCACCCTTTGCTCGCGCTTGCATGGTCGTGGTGATTTTACAGTGCACTTGCATCGCACATGGTTGAGCCAGTACCTCCACCTTTGCTTGCGCTTGCGCAGGCGTGGTGATTCACAGCACACTTGTATCGCACATAGTTAAGGTATTATATCCGTGTCCGTTGAGCGTCATCAGAGTCTTTGCAGCAAAAAATAACGTTAGAGAGGGTCAGAAGACAGCCACACCAGCATGTGGCCCAAATATATATGAGTGAAACGGGTGGTCTGTGATGTTCAAAATTCCAATGCACAACTTTGACCGCGCGGGCCCACGGTTGGGCGCGTCGTCGAAGATCGATGAGAGGGGTCAGAAGTCAAGAACCACCTGAAAGTGGGCAAATATATGTAGGAATACTAGGGATGTTTATAACTTTAAATACACAATGCATAACTTTGGGGATACCTGCCTCGCAAACCCGAAAGCACCATATATATATATATATACATACATATATATATACATATATATATACATATATATATATATATACTAGCAAAAGAGCTCGTGTGTTGCAACGGGAGAAAAAAAAATATCACACACCTTCCCACGGGTCTACAGCTGCCTCTATTTCAAAGTGACATCTTTTTTTAAAGTAGTAGCTAATCTAAAGTAATTTATTCAGATACTAACTCGTTAGTTCCTCTGAAAAAATTAGGACATTAGTTCTATTTCTATCTTCTTCTGCCTAACTTTTACCCATTCGCTAGTATCGTGAATATAAATCTCCTAATAATCAAGTTACACAGATAAGATACTAACATAATGACAAAACTATCAAGCTACTGGATGAGTGGAATTATCAGAAAACCTAGGGAGAACTATTCCAATTAAGCTATTCTCGTTGTTTATTCTCAAGTCAGATACCTAAACAGCAAAACTCTACAGAATAATGTAAAACTATGTCTTCTTTTGATTACAGATATCCTACTAAATAGCAGATTAAATTATTGTGACCATTTTCTTCTAAAAAAAGAAACATAATTGTTTTTTTAGAGGAAACATGCATGCATTGTTGCTCACCTCGTCTATCCCATGAAAAGAAACATAATGGTCTCGGCGATGAATGACAATGTGGCAAACTTGTGTCTGCAGCTGCCGACGTTCTTGCTACCGCCTACACCCGGTGCATGGTGCCTTCATCCCTGACGGCTGAGGAGGCTAGTGCCGGTGGTCACGTGGAGCGCTTCTTTTGCCGTCTCCGCCGTAACGCTGATTGGATGTGTGCGTGAACGGGGTAAAAACCCGCCAGGAGGAGAGGCCACCAGCACGCAGAAGACGGCCTCCCCCGCCTGACCCTAGTGCCCCATTCCAAACCCCTCCTGCTGCCGCATCCATCTCGAGTGCCACCTCCCCCGGCCGTCTCCTCTGACTCGTCCATCATCTTATTTCCTCGAGCGCCGCCCATCTTCTTCTCTCCTCGGTCGCCTTGCAGCGCCCCTGCTAGACCAACCTCGGCCTCTATCGCTCGTCGCCTACCTCGTCCCGCTGTTGCTGCCCCCTGCATCACCGTTTTTGTCTCCATGCATCCGAGCAAGTTTTCTTCCTTCATGTGATTTCTTCACATCCATAGCAATCTGCGTAAGTACGTCCGTTCTCTCGTAGGAATCATCTGGCAGCCAGCTTCTGGGTATGTGCAAGTTTTGCACGTATATTAACTGGTTACATATACAACACCTGAGCTTGTTATTGTTGGACGACAGGCAGTGCTAATAGTTCACCTGAGGTACTTCTTAACAGTGGTGGCAGAGGTTCATGTGTCTATCTGGTTCTGAAGACCAAAGATGATGTTGAAATAGTTGGTGATGGAAATTCATCACCATCTATTAGTTTATCTGAATGCAAAACACTCAATTCAGAATGTTTTTTGTTAAGGCCGGTTATCAAAATCCTGAATAGTAGTTGGTTCATCGTTGTGGTCCATTTTCTGCAATCACGATAAAAAATAGACGTTAAACATCTCATACTCACATTGTTTAAACAACAATTCGGAAAATGAATGCATGAAGAGTTATAACCCATCTAGCTTAACATAACTATTTAATAGGTTTAGTTTCTATTCCTGTCAAATCTGAATGTAAATACGACAACAGTTACCAACTTCATGATGTGCGTATCAGGACAACAAAAACTTTCTGGAGTATGCATACTAATACTCCAATTTTGGAGTTGGCATACTGATAGTCCAAAGTAAAAAAGGTACATCATATCATACATTTCCGAGAACGGCAGCCCATTGATATTTGGAAAAGAGGTTTGAGGTGAACCAGATCTTGAAGCAAGTTAATTCTCAATCATGTGTCATGTCACAAAAAGCCATCAAAAGAAACCGATCAATCAATTCAGATCAAATTCTACTGACACGTCCATCTCCCTTGTTCATCCAGAAGGAAGCAGAAATAGGTGTCCTAACAGCCAGCGACACCAAGAGAACCACAAGCGGGACGGCCGTCGGCCACACACCTCCCACGCTCGGTCAACGTGGCTCTGCTAGAGGACAACCACATGGGCATCGCACTGACTCGAAGACCACATGCATGTGGAGCATGATCATGGCGGCAGACTCCGACGACCACGAGTGCAGCAACTCCGGCGGCCAACAAACTTGTGTATGTGCTAGGTACTGTTGTGAATAGAAGGAACTTGCAGGCTTGCTATGAATGTGATGGAAAAATGGCGTTGTAGAACTGTGATGTCCTGACTTGATTGAACGGGAAACAGAAAACAAAAAATGGGAGGGAGATGACCAATTGTCGAGCTGAATGTGGTGTGTACTTGTATTAGTTAAAAGTGATTCATTAGCTGTATGATTTTATCTTTGAAAGATGGTTGGAAGAGAAATCTTATTTACATGTAGATTAATTCTGCAGATGACTGGTCATGTTTTTGCTTGTTTGCAAGCTGCAACATCTGAGTTTCTTTACTTTGGACATGGAATATGTAGACCGATGGAATTTGACAGCATAATAGCATCTGTATATTACAAAATTTGATAGGCCAATGCAATTTGACAGCAGCTGAAGAACATGGCGATTGAGGACCAGATCGAGGGGGAGTAGGAAAAGAGGGGAGATGAATCAATTACCTGCTGAAAGTGTACGCCACCTGTGGCCTGGTTGGTGTCGCTCGACCGGCCGGCTCTAAATCCCTCCGTCTCCTGCGCCAGCCCACCGTCGCCCCGCTCCGACCAGCTCCCGCCTAGGACGCCGCACCTCCCCTCCTTTCTCCCTTCTTCTCTCCCTCACCTCTATTCTTCTTTTTTGCCCAAGAGCCGCAGATGCCATGTATCCACCCAGGAAGCCACGCCCCGGCCTTCCACAACGTCACTGGCGACCCCGGGGCTGCCGCCCGCCTCCGAATCGACCTCCCCAGCTCCTGCCGTGCACGGACCCGGCCATTGCAAGCAGCTGCCGCCGTCGTTCCGCCGCCCACAGCCGCTCGTTCCGCACGGGTCTTTTTTGCAGCGTTATCTCAGAGCCACCTGAAAGAGGATCGCGGCTTGAATACACCAAAATGCAGGGTTCTTTTTGTAAGAACTAAACGTTTTCTCTGCTAGCCACTTAAAATAAGACTACGGGTTGAATTCACAAAACCACAGGGATCTTTGTGTAAAAATGCCACGACGGTGAACCCGAAGACTCAATCCGTGCTTTATTATTAGGGATATATATATACACACACACATCTATACACCTATATATTGTGCGAATAACTTTGAAAGTTGGTCATTGGATAAAGCCAATCCGATGGTATAGAGATGGCAAATCCGAGCACTACTGGCCGTTGGATATCATCTACATTCCACCAGATTCTACCACATGTACAATCTAGAAGACTCCATGGTTGAACTTAAGTATAATGCACAAATCTCAAAACACGAGCACTTCTCCTTTGTTCTCTAGAATCTTCCATATCTTAATTGCCCAATTTTTTTTCTAAATGAATAGTCACTTTTTGTTTTTACCTTTACAATGCACAATTCCATGAATCTTAATATATATTTTTTTTATAAAACTAATTGATTTTGGATGAGATGAACTATAAGAATTAAACGAACATCTACATCATGCATATATAACTCAAAGCTTACATGCTATAGTGTGATATTTATTCATAATTTAGTTACCAAATCTCATATGGGCAATGCACGTGTACCTTACTAGTATCAATAGGAAACCATCATGGTCAAACCCTTCTCGTTGTTGGGTCAAAGGGATAGATTGTGTGGGGCCCCCTAATTGTCGGTAAAGGATAGTATATATACCTCGGGGAGCGCACAGATATGTGCCGCGTCTATAAGCCGCACAAGGGAGACATGCTCAAGAAAAACACCAAGCCCCCTATACCCTGCATGCAACCTGAAAAAGGTTTATATAATCGCCATGATAGGTCAAGTCAATCATACTTTAATTTTGTAGAGGAAAAAATAACCCATAAAAACATAGTGGGTTTATATAATCGCCATGACAGATCAAGTCAATCATTCTTTAATTTTTTAGAGCAAACAATAACCCATAAAAACATAGTCTAAAACAAGGATCAAAAGGTTTATATAATTAGCAAAACAAGGATCAAAAGGTTTATATAATTGCCATGTTAGGTTGAACAAAACAAGGATCAAAAGGTTTATATAATTAGCAAAACAAGGATCAAAAGGTTTATATAATAACCGTGTCATGGAATTTAAATGAAGCTTGAGATATGCAACTTCCCACCGGGTCACCCATCCTTGGACTACTCCAGCCCGAGCACGCTTAACTTCTACGTTCTGTTCGACTAGGCTAGCGGATGGGAAGTCGGCCCTTGCTGGTAAGAATTGCCTCCTTTCCATTAAGGCATTTCATGTTGGTCACCCTATGGGACCTACTCCCTCCTATCACACACATTTGTGCTTTTATAAACTGTGTGGGATATTTTAGATGGCCAGTTTGTCGCCGCTAGCCTTCAATGAGCACTAACACTGATAGCGGGAAAATGATGGGAGAAGAGGCGGGAAACCGATGAGAGGCGTGGTGAGAACTGATGACCCAATCAATTGTAGCTCTTTTCGTAAGTAAGAGTGTCGAACCCAGGGAGGAGCAGAAGGAAATGGCAAGTAGTTTGCAGTAAGGTAATGTCTGCAAGTGCTGAAATTGTGAGTAGCAGAGTAGTTTGATAGCAAGGTAATTTATAATGAACAAGCAACGATAGTAGTAACAAAAGTGCAGAAAGATAGCCCAATCCTTTTGAGGCAAAGGACATGCCAAAATGGTCTCTTATGATAAGCAAAGCGTTCTTGAGGGTACATGGGTATTTCATCTAGTCACTTTCATCATGTTGGTTTAATTCGTGTTCGCTACTTTGATAATTTGATATGTGGGTGGACCGGTGCTTAGGTGTTGTTCTTACTTGAACAAACATCCTACTTATGATTAACCCTCCCGCAAGCATCCGCAACTACGAGAAAAGTATTAAGAATAAATTCTAACCATAGCATTAAACTTTTGGATCCAATCGGTCCCTTACGGAATAGCGCATAAACTGGGGTTTAAGTTTCTGTCACTCTCGCAACCCATCATCTAATTTCTACTCCACAATGCATTCGCTTAGGCCCAAATATGGTGAAGTGTCATGTAGTCGACGTTCACATGACACCACTAAGGGAATCACAACATACATACTATCAAAATATCAAACATATATCAAATTCACATGATTACTTGCAACATCATTTCTCCCATGACCTCAAGAACAAAGGTAACTACTCAAAAATGATAAACATGTTCATGATCATAGGGGTATTAAATAGCATATTGGATCTGAACATATAATCTTCCACCGAATAAACCATATAGTAATCAACTACAAGATGTAATCAACACTACTAGTCACCCACAAGTACCAATCTATAGTTCCGGTAACAAGATTGAACACAAGAGATGAACTAGGGTTTGAGAGGAGATGGTGCTGTTGAAGATATTGATGGAGATTTCCCTCCCCAAGATGGGAGAGTTGTTGGTGATGATGATTCCCCCTCTGGGAGGGAAGTTCCCCCAGCGGAATCACTCCACCGGAGGGCAAAAGTGCTCCTGCCCAAGTTCCGCCACGAGGCGGCGGCGCTTCGTCCCGAAGGTCCTCTCCTTATTTTTTCTTGGTCGAAATGACTTATATACCAAAATATGGGCGCCGGAGGTGGGCCGAGGATGGCACAACCCACCAGGTCGTGCTTGGGCTCCCTAGCACGCCCAGGTGGGTTGTGCCCACCTAGTGGGCCCCCTCTGGTACTTATTTGCTCCAATAATTCTTAAATAATCCATAAAAAATCTCCGTGAAGTTTCAGCTTGTTTGGAGTTGTGCAGAATAGGTGGCCTGGCGTAGCTTTTCTAGGTCCAGATTTCCAGCTGCCAGAATTCTCCCTCTTGGTGTGTACCTTGCAAATTATGAGAGAAAAGGCATTAGAATTACTCCAAAAACAAAAGGCATTATTATGGATAAAAACATTATAAATAACAGTAAGAAAACATGATGCAAAATTGACGTATCAACTCCCCCAAGCTTAGATCTTGCTTGTCCTCAAGCGAAAACCAAAATCGGAAAACATGTCCAGATGCTTTGAGAGAGAGGTGTCGATAAAAACAAAATACAGACATAAAAGCATCATGTTGATTATTATAACAGCAACAAAATTAAACATAGAACTTTTATCATATACTTCTCATGAATAAGTAATAGTTCATCACACAAATGAAGTATAAAGCACAAACTCTATTAGAAACCAAGAAACTATGTTCTCAGTCAACTTTGGAACTACAATTCATCATCTTTTCAGGAAGGGTCACGTGTCAAAGCCTTTAGGCAAGTCCACATATTCAACCATCATATAGTCTTCTATGATTGCTAACACTCGTCATGTACACATGAGCAAAACTTTTCAACCGGACACATAGAAAGATAGGGACTTATGGTTTTGCCTCCCAACGTACTCACCTCAAGGGTGATGTTAACAATAATAACTCATGCCACCCATATTCAACTAGACATATGTGCCTAGATCTTTCCTCACCACATGATGCTTGCCGAAGGAGAAAAATAAAAGGAATAGAGAGAAAAACTTTGACTCTTGCATAAAAGTAAATACATAGAAGTAAAAGATAGGCCCTTCGTTGAGGGAAGTAGAGGTTTCCATGCGCTTATTTGTTTGTATGCTCAATCGCTTAGAGAAAAAGAACGTCATGTTACATTGCCCCTTGTGATAGCAACATTTATTATGCAGTCTATCACTTTTATTCTTCACCATCACGAGTTCGTGCAATGCTCAATTTTCTCTTAGACTAAATGATCTCACACTTTTAGAAGCAATTTTTATTGCCTTTTTGCACCGATGACAACTTACTTGAGGGATCTTGCTCAATCCGTAGGTAGGTATGGTGGACACTTGAAAATAAGATTTGGGTCTAAGGGTTTTTGGATGCACAAGTAGTATCTCTACTTAGTGCGGAATTTGGGGCTAGCAAAGATGGGGGGCAAGCACCACATGTTAAAGGATCCATGACAATATGACTTCTATGTGAATATGAACAAATAAATCATTATGTTGTCTTCCTTGTCCAACGTCAACAATTTTGGCATATAATATTTTGATGAGGGCTCACAATCACAAAAGATTTCTAGGATAGTATATTATATTTGAATCTTATCTTCCCTTACTAATTCTTTCATGAGTTGCATCATTGACTAATGCTATGTTTGTCAATCTCTAATAAAATTTTCTACTTATACTTTTTGTTATGTGGTGCCATCACCTAACATACGATTAGTATATAATATTTTCTTTATTTATTTCCTTTCTTTTATTTATTTATTATTTCTTTTCCTTATTTGCAACATGAAAGTAAAGAAAGAAAAAAAATCACAGTAAACTTTATTATATAACTTGCACAAGATTACAAGGATATATCACTAAGCAAACTATCAAAGAAGAAAGGATCGAACTAAACTTTTATTCATCTAAAGCAAAATGATCGAACTAAAATAAGTAAAAGCAAAGGGATAGTGGTATGATACGATACCGGGGCACCTCCCCTAAGATTGGCGAAAGCAAAGTGGAGTGCCCATACCCGATACTCAGTTTTCTTTTGGTGGTGAAGGAGGTGATGTTGGTGAAGAAGTAGAGATCTTATCCTCAGATTTCCATGGCAGTGGTCCACCATCATAAGAGGAGGAGTGAGTCTCACGAGTCCTGCAGCTAGCAGCCAAACTCATACCTTTAAACCTCGCCTCATATTCAAAGACTTGGTTTTGAAGATCATATATCTGGCTTTGGAGAATGTTGATTTGCTCATTGAGGGTGAAGATGATGTCCTTCATGGGCTTTCCATCCACCTTGAGATTATGGGAAAGGTCTGTGATCATGAGGTGATTGCCATTGAGCCCAAGCTCCACCATCCCCTTGCATCGAAAGACGTCTTGCTCCACAGCTTCAAGCCTGGCCTCCACGGTTCCCGTCCCCTTGGTACATGGCACATCACGGAGGTGAAGCACCCCCTCATGCATTTGGATGACCTGAGGGTGCTGCACCACTTCCCGCAGATATGGGTTGATTACTTTCTTGAAGAACTTGTCCTTGGAGGAGCTTTAAGAGGCCATGGTAGATGGGATTTCATAGAAAACAGTAAGGAAAAAGAGAACAGAGGATTTCTCCATGATACGGTGATCAACAGGTTCGGGGAGTATATATAGATTTTTTATCTTGGTGGACAAGTATATGGCAGAAAAATGGAGTCCAGAAGGTGTCCCAAGTGGGCACAACTCACCTGGGCGCGCCAGGAGCCCACCAGGGGACACTTCCTGGAATTTCTTTATTTCCAAAATTCTTAAACATTCCAAAACTGATGAAAAATATTTTTGCGGATATTTCGGAGTCCGTTTACTTACCGTATCATGTACCTCCTTATTTTCACGATTCTGGAGAGTCCGGAAGGACTGTTTTATGTGTTCTTCCAGTGTCATAGTTTGGATAATATTACTATCAACATTAATAGGCGTACCTGAGATATAATGCTTTATGCGTTGCCCATTGACAACTTTTGGGTTAGTACCTTCGGAATTATTTATTTTTATGGCTCCAGACCGATAAACCTCCTCGATGACATATGTGCCTTCCCATTTTGTGAGGAGTTTTCCTGCAAAGAATCTGAAACGAGAGTTGTACAAAAGAACATATTCTTTGACTTTAAACTCATGCTTTTGGATCCTTTTGTCATGCCATCTTTTAACCTTTTCTTTAAATAATTTTGCATTTTCATAAGCTTGGGTTCTCCATTCATCTAGAGAGCTAATATCAAATAACCTCTTTTCACCAGCAAGTTTGAAGATAATTGAGTTCTTTGATTGCCCAAAATGCTTTATGTTCTAACTCAAGAGGCAAATGACAACCCTTTCCATAAACCATTTTATAAGGAGACATACCCATAGGATTTTTATATGTTGTTCTATAATCCCAAAGTGCATCATCTAATTTCTTAGACCAATTCTTCCAGGACCTATTGACGGTCTTTTGCAAAATTAATTTTATTTCTCTATTGCTAAGTTTAACTTGGCCACTAGATTGAGGATGATAAGGTGATGCAATTCTATGGTTAACATCATACTTGCCAAGCATTTTACGGAAAGCACCATGAATAAACTGTGAAGCACCATCAGTCATTAAATATATAGGGACTCCAAACCTTGGGAAAATAACTTCCTTAAGCATTCTAATAGAGGTGTTGTGATCAGCACTACTGGTTGGAATAGCTTCTACCCATTTAGTAACATAATCAACAGCAAACAAAATATGAGTATACCCATTAGAGGAAGGAAATGGTCCCATATAATCAAATCCCCAAACATCAAATGGTTCAACGGCAAGTGAATAATTCATAGGAATTTCTTGACGCTTACCGATATTACCTATTCTTTGACATTGATCACAAGATAAGACGAACTTACGGGCATCCTTGAAGAGAGTAGGCCAATAAAATCCAGACTGCAATACCTTGTGAGCAGTTCTATCTCCAGCATGATGCCCTCCATAAGCTTCGGAAGGACATTTCCGTAGGATTTGTCCCTGTTCATGCTCAGGTGCACAATGTCTAATAATACCATCTACTCTTTCTTTATAAAGATGTGGGTTATCCTAAAAGTAATGTCTTAGATCATAGAAGATTTTTTTCTTTTGTTGGTATGTAAAGCTAGGTGGTAAATATTTAGCAACAATGTAATTAGCATAGTCAGCATACCAAGGAGTACTATGAGAAACATTTATTGCAGCTAACTGCTCATCAGGAAAACTATTATCAATAGGTAGTGGGTCATCAAGCACATTTTCTAGCCTAGATAAATTATCAGCTACTAGGTTCTCAGCTCCTTATCTATCATTGATATGTAAATCAAATTCTTGTAACAAGAGAACCCATCGAATAAGTCTAGGTTTAGAATCTTTCTTTTCCACAAGATATTTAATAGCAGCATGGTCGGTGTGAACAGTTACTTCAGAATCAACAATATAAGGTCTAAACTTATCACAAGCAAACACCACTGTTAAGAATTCTTTTTTAGTAGTAGCATAATTTCTTTGAGAACTGTCTGGAGTTTTACTAGCATAATGACTAACATTAAGGTTTTTATTAACTCTTTGTCCTAGAACAGCACCAATAGCATAATCACTAGCATCACACATAATTTCAAAAGGCAAGTTCCAATCAGGTGGTTGAACAATAGGTGCAGAAATTAAGGCTTTCTTAAGTGTTTCAAAGGCTTCTAAACAATCATCATCAAAAACAAAAGGAATATCCTTTTGCAAGAGACTAGTGAGAGGCCTAGAAATTTTTGAAAAGTCTTTGATAAATCTCCTATAGAAACCAGCATGACCTAAGAAACTATGAATACCTTTTATATCTTTAGGACATGTCTCAATTGCATCAACCTTAGCTTTGTCCAATTCAATACCTCTTTCAGAAATTTTATGACCCAATACAATGCCTTCATTAACCATAAAGTGGCACTTCTCCTAATTCAAGACAAGATTTGTTTGTTCACATCTATGCAAAACTCGATCAAGATTGCTTAAACAATCATCAAAAGATTTCCCATAAATAGAAAAGTCATCCATGAAAACCTCAACAATCTTTTCAAGGTGGCAGGTGCATTACATAAACCAAAAGGCATACGTCTATAAGCATAGGTTCCAAAGGGACAAGTAAAAGTGGTCTTTTCTTAATCAGCTTGAGAAACAGGTATTTGTGAAAAGCCAGAATATCCATCAAGGAAGCAAAAGTGTGTGTGCTTAGATAATCTTTCAACCATTTGGTCAATAAAAGGCAGAGGGTAATGATCTTCTCTAGTTGCTTTGTTTAATTTTCTAATATCTATTACCATTCTATAGCCTATAACAATTCTTTGTGGAATAAGTTCATTCTTATCATTAGGAACAAAAGTTATACCTCCTTTCTTAGGAACACAATGAACAGGACTTACCCATCTACTATCAGCTATAGGATAGGTTATACCTGCTTCCAGAAGTTCTAATATTTCCGTTCTTACCACTTCTTTCATATTTAGATTTAACCGATGTTGGTGATCAACAACGGGTTTAGTGTCAGGTTCCATATTAATTTTGTGCTGACATAGAGTGGGACTAATGCCCTTTAAATCATCAAGAGTATATCCAATAGTAGCTCGGTGCTTCCTTAGAACTTTCAATAATATTTCTTCTTCATGATTTGAAAGGTTAACACTAATAATATCAGGATATATCTTCTTTTCATCAAGATAATCATATTTCAAAGTGTCTAGAAATTGTTTTATTTCAAACACATGATCACCTTTAGGTGGAGGAGGAGCTCCTAGAGTTTCAATAGGCAAATTGTTTTTAAGTAGAGGACGTTGTTCAAAGATTTTTTTATCTATTTCATTTCTTTCATGCATATGTAAATCATTCTCATGGTCTAGCAAATATTGTTCTAAAGGATCAGTAGGTGGTTCAACAATAGAAGCGAGACCAATTAATTAATCCTTACTAGGTAATTCTTTTTCATGAAGATTTCTACTAAACTTGGAAAAATTAAAGTCATGATAATCATTACCAAAACTAACACCGACAGTTTGTTTCCCACAATCTATTCTAGCATTAACGGTGTTTAAGAAAGGTCTACCAAAGATAATGGGACAAAAGTCATCTTGTGGGGAACCAAGAACAAGAAAAGCAGTAGGGTACTTTATTTTCCCACACAAGACTTCAACATCTCTAACAATCCCAATTGGTGATATTGTGTCTCTATTTGCAAGTTTAATAGTAACATCTATTTCTTTTATCTCTGCGGGTGCTATGTCATTCATAATTTCTTGATATAAGGTATAAGGAATAGCACTCACACTAGCACCTATGTCACATAAACCATGATAAAAGTGATCTCCTATTTTAATTAAGATGATAGGCATGCCAACAACAGGTCTATGTTTGCCCTTTTTATCAGGTTTGGCAATTCTAGCAGCTTCTTCATAGAAGTAAATAACATGCCCATCCATATCTTCTTCCAAGAGATCTTTAACCATAGCAATAATAGGTTCTACTTTAATTTGTTCATCAAGTCTAGGTGTTCTAATATAGCTTTTGTTAACCACGGTTGAAACTTTAGCATGTTCCTTTATCCTAACCGGGAAAGGTGGTTTCTCAATATAAGCAGAAGGAACAACTACATCAACATTATAAAGTATAGTTTCTTCTTTAACTGGTATCGGTTCTTTACTTTCTTGTTTAATAGGCGGGTGATATTTAAACCACTTCTCCTTAGGGAGTTCAACATGAGTAGCAAATGATTCACAAAAGGAGTCTACTATCTTGGAGTCAAGTCCATATTTAGTGCTAAACTTTTGAAAAGCATCGCTATCCATAAAAGATTTAACACAATCATACTCAAGCTTAATACCTGACTCTTTACCTTTGTCGAGTTCCCAATCTTTAGAGTTGTGTTTAATTCTTTCCAAAAGATCCCACCGGAATTCAATAGTCTTCTTCTTAAAAGAACCAGCACAAGAAGTATCAAGCATGGTTTGATCATTACAAGAAAGCCGAGCATAAAAATTCTGGAAAATAATTTCTCTTGAGAGCTCATGATTGGGGCATGAATATAACATTGACTTAAGCCTCCCCCAAGCTAGAGAGATACTTTCTCCTTCATGAGGCCAAAAATTATATATATAATTCCGATCACGATGAACTAGATGCATAGGATAATTTCTTTTGGTGGAACTCCAATTTCAAACGATTCCAATTCCAAGATCTAATATCATCGCATAGTCTATACCATGCCAATGCTTTTCCCTTTAAATATAAAGGGAAAACTTTTTTCATACTTTATCCCTGGGTAAACCTGCAAGCTTGAACAATCCACAAATTTGTTCCACATATATCAAGTGCATATCACGATGTTCGGTTCCATCTCCTGCATAAGGATTAGCTAGCAATAGTTCTATCATACCCAAAGGAATTTTGCATTCAATATTTTCAGTAGGTGCAATATGTTGACGGGTAGATAATTGTGGTTCCGGATGAGGTGAAGATACCCTGAACAGACCCCTCAAAGGATTGTTTTCCATAGTAACAAGTGACAATAAATTTCAGCACACTATATAAATGTTTCCTTACCAAAGGCACTTCACTCCCCGGCAACGGCGCTAGGAAATAGCCTTGATAACCGACAAGTATAGGGGATCAATTGTAGCTCTTTTAGATAAGTAAGAGTGTCGAACCCAACGAGGAGCAGAAGGAAATGCCAAGTAGTTCTCAGTAAGGTAATGTGTGCAAGTGCTGAAATTGTGAGTAGCAGAGTAGTTTGATAGCAAGGTAATTTATAACGAACAAGCAACGATAGTAGTAAAAAAAAGTGTAGCAAGGTAGCCCAATCCTTTTGAGGAAAAGGACAGACCAAAATGGTCTCTTATGATAAGAAAAACGTTCTTGAGGGTACACGAGAATTTCATCTAGTCACTTTCATCATGCTGGTTTAATTCATGTTCGCTACTTTGATAATTTGATATGTGGGTGGACCGGTGCTTAGGTGATGTTCTTACTTGAACAAACCCCCTACTTATGATTAACCCTCCCGCAAGCATCCGCAACTACGAGAAAAGTATTAAGAATAGATTCTAACCATAGCATTAAACTTTTGGATCCAATCGGTCCCTTACGGAATAGCGCATAAACTGGGGTTTAAGTTTCTGTCACTCTCACAACCCATCATCTAATTGCTACTCCACAATGCATTCCCTTAGGCCCAAATGTGGTCAAGTTTCATGTAGTCGACGTTCACATGACACCACTAAGGGAATTACAACACACATACTATCAAAATATCGAACACATATCAAATTCACATGATTACTTGCAACATGATTTCTCCCATGACCTGAAGAACAAAGGTAACTATTCACAAATGATAAACATGCTCATGATCAGAGGGGTATTAAATAGCATATTGGATCTGAACATATAATCTTCCACCAAATAAACCATATAGTAATCAACACTACTAGTCACCCAGAAGTACCAATCTATAGTTCCGGTAACAAGATTGAACACAAGAGATGAACTAGGGTTTGAGAGGAGATGGTGTTGTTGAAGATGTTGATGGAGATTGCCCTCCCCAAGATGGGAGAGTTGTTGGTGATGATGATGACGATGATGGTTTCCCCCTCCGGGAGGGAAGTTCCCCCGGCAGAATCGCTTCGACGAAGGGCAAAAGTGCTCCTGCCCAAGTTCCGCCTCGAGGCGGCGGCGCTTCATCCCGAAGGTCCTCTCCTTATTTTTTTTCTTGGTCGAAATGACCTATATACCAAAAGATGGGCGCCGGAGGTGGGATGAGGAGGGCACAACCCACCAGGGCGCACCTGGGCTCCCTGCTGCGCCCAGGTGGGTTGTGCCCTCCTGGTGGGCCCCCTCTAGTAGTTATTTGCTCCAGTAATTCTTAAATAATCCATAAAAAATCTCCGTGAAGTTTCAGCTTGTTTGGAGTTGTGTAGAAAAGGTGGCCTGACGTAGCTTTTCCAGGTCCAGATTTCCAGCTACCAAAATTCTCCCTCTTGGTGTGTACCTTGCAATTTATGAGAGAAAAGGCATTAGAATTACTCCAAAAAGCATTATCATGGATAAAAACATTATAAATAACAGTAAAAAAACATGATGCAAAATGGACGTATCAAGAAACTGTAGCCTGTTTTGAAAACCTAGTAGAGAAGGAACCGTGAGCTAGAACGATGCATGCACACAATGCTTACCCATGTACTGCATTTGCTGTCGAAAGGGCTCAGGGTTGCCGCTCGATCTGGGAGCATCCAACGGTGCATAGGTACGATCTTTGGGTTCTAGCCAATCAGAACGCACGACTTAGATCGTGCGCGCAGGAAGGGGGCAAGAATATCATATGAAAACCAACATTCAGTGGAAACCGGTGAAACAACGAGAAAAAGATGTTTTGAAGTTTCAAAAAATATTGAAAAAATGCGAGATGTTAAGAGGATGATGTTTTATTGCCACACAAAATTTCAAGTTGAAACACATTACGAGATGTGAGATACGAAAAAGAGAAAATCAGCGTTGAATAGTGTTGAATAGTAATGTCACTATTCAGGGCTGAATTTATCTTTTTCATAGCTCACATCTCCTAATGTTTTTCAACTTGAAATTTTGTGTCACACTAAAACATCACCTTCTTAACATCCCACATTTTTTCTAGATTTTTATGAAACTTTAAAATATGGTTTCCATGAAGTTTTCATTGAATATCGGCTTTCGTGAGTGAACTGTGTGCTATTTGAAAACATTTCGTGAGAAAAATATCAGGTTTTAAATCCCCGTAAATCCAAAACTAAGCCAAAAATCACGAAACCTGCCATGGTGTCACGACATGGCACTTACATGTCGAGGAATTTTGTTCATCCATTGTTTTATTACAATTCTCTTACAAACCGGAGCTTCTCTCAAAGAAGCCTCGTGGTTCAGATAGGTAACGTGTCCCCCTTGTGGGCGAAACATAATCCCTGCCTCTTTTCGCCTTGTATCTTCTTCTACAGGCAACATGGAACGACATGATATCCATGCTGAAATTTAAACTTATTCACGGTTCGTTTGTCCTTTTTAAACACTAATTGAGTTTCCTAGGCATTTAATGTCCATAATTCAAATCTGAACTTCAAATACATGCTCTAGTTCACTAAAATGGCTAGAAAATTTATACATGTGTCCTTGGGTGCATGTTTAGGTCCCATGCCAGGAATGGTAACGAATTACAACCGTACCCAAGTCCTGGCTCGTCCTCAAACATTTGGAATCTCGGTTTCTAAATCCATGTAAATCCTAAACTCACTAGAAAGTCATCAAAGGTGGCATGGTGTCACGTCATGGTACATATATGTCGTGGTAAAAACATTGTCCAATTTGGGCCAAGCTTTATTACAAACCTCTTACAAAAACTAGAGCTTCCCTCAAAGAAGCCTCGTGGTTCCGATAGGGAAACATGTTCCCCTTGTGGGCGAAACATAATCACTGCCTCTTTTCACCTTGTATTTTCTTCCATGGGCAACAGGGAATGACATGATATCCATGCTGAAATTTAAACTTATCCAGGGTTCATTTGGCCTTTTTATACACTATTTGAGTTTCCTAGGCATTTAATGTCCATAATTCAAATCTGAACTACAAATACATGCTCCAGTTCACCAAAATGGCTAGAAAAATTATACATGTGTCTTTGGGTGCATGTTTAGGTCCCAGGCCAGGAATGGGAATGAATTACAACTGTACCAGTGTCCTGGCTCATCCTCAAACATTTCAAATATCGGTTTCTAAGTCCCCATAAAAGCAAAACTCACCAGAAAGTCATCAAAGGTGGCATGGTGTCACGTCATGGCACATATATGTCGTGGTAAAAACATTGCCAATTTGGGCAAAGCTTTATTACAAACCTCTTACAAACCGGAGCCTCGTGGTTTTGATAGGGAAACGTGTCCCCTTGTGGGCCAAATGATAATCACTCCCTCTTCTAGCCTCGTATTTTCTTCTACACACGACATGGAACAACGGAAGATTCACGCTGAACTTTGAAATTATTCAGGGTTTGTTTGACCTTTTTCATTAATTAATTGAGTTTTCTAGACATTTAATGTCCATAATTCAAATCCGAACTACAAATACATGCTCCAGTGCACCAAAATGGCTAGAAAAATGTACATATTTCCTTGGGGTGCATGTTTAGGTCCCATGGAATGAATGGGAACGAATTCAACCGTCTCGCCGTCCTGGCTTGGCCACAAACATTGTGATATCGGTTATTAAATCTCTGTAAATCCAAAACTCACTAGGAAATCATGAAAGTTGGCATGGTGTCGCTACATGGTACATATAATTGTCCAATTTGGGCGAAGCTATATTACAAGCCTCTTACAAACCGGAGCATGTCGCAACCCTTGTGGTACCGGTAGGGAAAGATGCCCCTCTGTGGGCGAAATGATAATCGTTGCCTCTTCTCGCCTTGAACTTTGTTTTCTACAGGCAACATAGAATAATAGGAGTCTCGAGCTGAAATTTGAAACTGTTCAGGGTTCATTTGGTCATTGTATATATATTACTAATTACTAAGTTTTCTACGCATTTAATGTAGTCCATAATTCAAATTTGAACTACAAGCACTTGCTCAAGTGATGCAAAATGGGTGGGAAATCATACATGTGTCATTGGGTGCATGTTTAGGTCTCATTAAAGGAATGGGAATGAATTACAAAGTCATCTTCGTCCTGAAACATTGAGAATCTCGGTTTTTAAATCCTCATAAATCAAAAACTCACCCAAAAAACATGAAACTTGGCATGGTTTCATGACATGGCACATATATGTCATGGTAAAAAAAACGTCCAGTTTGAGAAGAGGTGCACACATTAGTAGCCAACGAAGTCCTTTTTGAAACAAAAAGCTGACACATTAATATCGCAAACAGTTGTATTATATTAACCATGTCAAAATTTGACCATACTCGGTGGCTTGTGTGCAGCTGTTTGATTAGACAGGGCAAGCATGAGAAGTCCGCCATGCAAGCTCGACGGCACGCATGCGAGCAGTCCGCCGCGCAGGCTCGACGGGACGCGTGCATCCTGTCCACCTCGCAGTCGCAGGCTCAATGGGACACGTGCAAGCAGCAAGGCCGCACATGCTCACCGGGAAGCGAGCTCTTTGACCTCTATGCACCAGCCGCCGCCCACCTCGCTCACAACTTCTCCATTAATGGGTTAATTAAAGCACCTGGACGGAGGGTGTTTGCTTGTAATCCCATGCCAGCATTTGCTTTGTTCGTGTTTTCAACTCGTATTCTGCCCTAATTTGAATTGCCACATAGGGCAACAGATAATACGACCACAAATAAAATGGCAACGGATTATACGACAACAAATTTTCAACGGCGCAGATGATAATTGTCTTACATATTCCGGATGCTTTAAAATGCCACATGCGGCAAAGCCCGGAAGACACGGGGGCAAGAGAAGAAGGAAATTGCAGACAACGATCTGGATCGCTACTATCTCTACTTGTCGATGGATCGCCGGGGGACGACATCCTCCAGCTCCTTCTTCAATTCCTCATGACTTTGCTTGAAAGCAGCCACTGATTCCTCCACCTCCTGCTCGCACTTGATCCGGAGCTTCCTCAAGTCACCCATCAATTCCTCGACAACCGCTGTTAGTGTCATCCCCGAGGCACTGCTCTACTCGTGCAACATCTTCCAACCAGCGGCCTCCTCTTCCTTCTCAGCGAGCGCCTTGAGGAGCTTCGCATTGTCACCCATGAGTTTCTTGATGAGGCCGGTGGCCTTGTCAACCGAGGCATCGCTGATCTTGAGCAGCTTCATCAAGACGTCGACCAGCTCCTACTGCGCAGTGACGCTAGCGAGAATGTTGTCGTTGCTGACAAAGGACTTCCGGAATGCCGGCTTGTCATGATGACCGATGCCGCGAATGCACTTGTGAGAGCCCTCGCATGCCTGTGAGAGCTCGTTCGAGGGCTCCACGGCGCGACGGGACATCTCTGCTACGGCTGCGGCTTCACGGTGGGACCTCTCTAGTGCTTCCGCGGCCTTGGTCTTTTCTACCTGGTTATATGTCCACCCTAAACTACTCCTACCGGTCATGGTGGAATGACTTGACAGGAAAGACCAGTTTTGTGGGTGATGAGGAGAGGAATTGTGAAGTAATTTTCGAGTGGGTAGTTTTTATAGCCCGGTGCTAAGTGTGAACACATATTAGTTTGATAGGTGTGAACAGATTCGCAATTACTAATTGCGTTGTAATCTGCAATGTGACGAGAAATAAGGTCAAAATTTATTGATGGCAGAAGGTTGACCACGTGGTTGCTCGCGTTGAGTCGGCTATTTGCCACGTATCACACACACCTTGTTAAGTTGAACCGTTTCTATTGTGTTCGCTAATCGAAAATAGTTCGTGCGAGTGAACCATATGCCCTATATCACACACACCTTGATCTGGCTAACCATTTCTGTTGCACTCCCTAATAGCAAACAGTTCATCAGAGTGAACTGTATGTCGTATATCGCACACACATTGATCTGGCTACCCATTTCTGTTGTTCTGCCTCATCGCAAATAGTTCGAATGGGTCAACCGTGTGCCCTAGATTGCACACATAACTAAAATCTGAACCGTGTTTGATGTATCATTCATCGCAAATGTTTTGCACCTTTTCTGATGCGTTTTTTACATCCTCGTTTGTGATTAATGCATCACACACAGTTCCGTCAAAGGGTCTCTGATCGTAGTGTCGTGTTAGCAGCATCCTGCAGTAGTGGTAGGTGTTGTTGAAATTGCGCACGAAGACTTCGCCGAAGTCCAGCCAACTGTTGATGTTGTTGGCCTTGAGGTTGTTCAGCCATGTCCGGGCCATGCCCTGCAACATGAGCGGAACATACCTCGCAGCAATGCGCTTGTTGTCGTTTGCTATGCTGACGGCTGTGGCATAGTCGGTTAACCAATCTTCCAGCTTCACGACGCCGTTGTACTTGGGAGTGTCGCGAGGAAGCGAAAACCCTTTGGGGAACGGCTCGTCGCGGATGCGGGGGCCAAAGTAGGCCGGGCTGACTACATCCTCATCTTCCATTGCCAAGGACCGATCCAGCTGCTTGATCCGGTGACGAGCGTCATTCTCGCCGACTGCTTCGCGGGCCCTAGCCGGCCCCCCAAGGTCGGGTGGTCAACCAGTGCCGGAGAAGCCAGCTACTCCTTGCGGGGGAGAGGCGGACATTCATCCTGCTAGTGCCAGCCCTCCACTCTCAAATGAATCTGCTGACTATTCACAACCGTCTCGTGAGAGCGCTGGCTGTGGCTAGTAGCCGGCTCCGGGTCCTGCTGGCCGTGGCCGCTGCCACTAGGGACCGGGAGGTCTCTCCATTCTTGTGGAGGGGTGGAGGGTTTCCTTTCAGGTGGTCGGCCTGTTGGCCAGCTACCACAACGCGGTTGCACACGTCTTGATGCGCGTTTGAAGCATTGAGGAGCTCCTGGAGGCGCTCCATCTGGCTGCGCCATTCATCGCCCTCCAGGGTATCAAGTTCTTCTGCCGCCGCCTACGCGGCGTGTAGGTTCTGCACTGGGGTATCATAGATCGGATGTCCAACTCGCAGCATGCTGGCGATGGCCGCGCCACCTTGCTGGTGGCACTAGCTTGGCTGGGCTCGCTCGCAGCCGACGTCCCACCCTCTATGTGGTCGATCTCGTGCTAGTTGGCCTCAGCATGGCGCTTCATGGCACTGTCGAAGAGCTTGACGCGGATCTCTTCTAGCGCCGTCGGGCCGGCGTCGGTGTCGATGGGAGAAGCCCGGTCCTGCTGGTCGCAATGGGTCCTGGACGACCCCGCTAGTGTCCTGGATGTTGCCAATGACCATCACCTCCACGATGACGCCAGCGTCAAGCGCGCTGGCAGAAGCGTCACTAGCGACAGGAGGGAGTGGGTCGTCAATGAGCACCACGTCGCCGGGGTACCCGTCGGTGGTGAACGCATCGGAGAGGCTGAGCTTCCTGAAGAGGTCGGTGAGGCAGCTCATGGGGCAGATGGCTCCCATGTCGGTGTTGACCGCGTCGGAAAGGCTGAGCTTCCCGAATAGGTCGATCAGGCAGCCCGCGGGGCAGAAGGCTCCCGCATCGGGTGATGCGCCGGTGCAAGCGCAAGCGAACACATCGGGCTGGTTGATCAAGCCAGACGCAACGCAGTCGCCAAAGGGAATTGTGGTTCACGTCCGGAACACAACTCCGACCGACGTCGCGGATGGCCCCATGGTGGGCGCCAACTGTCGTGGTAATCTCACGTCAGATGCCAGGGGGTGGCTTCTCATGGGTGGAGCCATGAGGACGTCATCGGGTTCCGGAAGCGAGAGTGAGCATGAGCTCGGGAGCACAAGAGACGTACCCAGGTCCGGGGCTCTCCAGAGAGATAACACCCCTAATCCTGCTGCGATGACTATGATCGATAGTATACAGAGTTGCTCCTAGAGCTGTATTGCTAGAGGAGGAAGAAAGATAGGGCTCTCCCTCTTCTCCTAGCTATGGTGTGCGTGTGGAATGAGAGCGGAACCCTTTGCATGGGTGAGCCCGGGGGGTGTTATAGGATGACCTCCCGGGGGTACAATGGTAATACGGCTGGGTGTAGGACCTGGACGTCAGTGTCTAGGGTCGCTGGGTTCTCCACCGGCTGCTGGGGCCCGCCGCTGGAGGACCCCGCCGGCTGCCGAGAATCCGACTGACAGGTAGGGTCCGCCCCTTGCGAGCCATGCTAATTGCCTTTTGTTGTAGCGCGGTCCTTGTTGACGAGGGCCGCGTCGTGCATCGTATGGATACAGTATCGTGTCATGCGGGTAGGTTGCCACTTGGTCAGTGCGTATTGTAGCCATGCCCTTCTAGGATTCGGGGGGAGCAGGCGTGTAACGTCCCATATGTAACCTGCCATATTTGTATTCCAACTCTTGCCATTTCTGGCACTAAGTTATGTATTTCCTCGTTGTTGGTTTTTTTCGTCATGTTTCTTTTGTCTTTTTCATGCATCTCATATCATGTCATCATGTGCATCGTATTTGCATACGTGTTCGTCTCATGCATCCGAGCATTTTCCCCGTTGTCCGTTTTGCATTCCGGCGCTCCTATGTCCTCCGGTGTCCCCTTTTGCCTCTTTTCGTGTGTTGGGTGTTAAACGTTCTCGGATTGGACCGAGACTTGCCAAGCGGCCTTGGTTTACTACCGGTAGACCGCCTGTCAAGTTTCGTGCCATTTGGACTTCGTTTGATACTCCAACGGTTAACCGAGGAACCGAAAAGGCCTCATGTGTGTTGCAGCCCAACACCTCCCCAAAGTGGACCAAAGCCCACCTAAACCCCCTCCACCATCTCGGTCATTCGATCATGATCGCGTGGACGAAAACCGTGCTCATTTTGGAGCCTCCTAACTCCTTCTATGTATATAAAGGCACCTCCACCAAAAATCCCGGATCCATTCTACCCTAACCCTAGCTCCCTCTCCCCTCCGCGTGGCCGGACGCGTGCACCCGCCGCCGAACAGAATCCCGACGCCACCACGTGTCGCCTCCCCACTCGTCCACCGCGCGCCCCACATCGCCGGCCCGTCCGGGCCCAGGGCAGGCCCTCCCCGAGCCCGCGCGCGCGCCCCGCCGCCCGCGTCGGCCGCCGCCTCGCGCCGCCTCCTCACCGCCCGCGCCGTCCCGCTCCGCCTTTGCCGCCACGCCGCTCGGCCGCTGCATCGCCGCCTCGCCATCGTCGCCGGCCGCCGTGCCACCGCGCCGTCGCGCCCCCGCGCGCGCCTCCCCGTCGTCCATCGCCGCCCCGGCGAGCTCCCGGCCGGATCCCGCTTCTCCGGCGACCCCCAAGCCCCGTTCGGCCTCCTCCTCGACGCCGGCGTCTTCTCCGGCGAGTCCCCGGCGAACTTCGATCCGCGTGCACGAACCCTAGATCCAGATCTGGGAGGTTGACCTTGTTTTTTTCTTAAGTCCCAGTAATTTTTAGCATACTTCATCGCATCATAACTTTGCACCCGTGGCTCCGTTTTGGGCGAGTAGCATATCAAATTGTTCGTCTCGATGTGTATTCATTTCATCCTATTGCACCATGTTCATTTGAGTTCATCTTGATGCCCTAAATTCTGTTGCAAGAGTGCTATGTATTGTTAGTTTCAGATTCTTATCAGAGTTTGGACATTTGTCATTTTTGCCATGTTTAATGTGTGCCTCCTATGAACTTGAGCCCTACATGTGTTTTGAAGTATGCCATGCCATCCATACAGAGGTTTATGCCATGTATTTTTGTGATCTTTGTGGTGACTAGCACAAGCATGCGAAGTAGCTCACGTAATGTTGCTGATTTCGGGGACTTAGAATTCTTCCAAGTTTTTTCCCTGTTAATATTTTTATGCCATGTATTCTTGTTGCTATAGGGTGATCCATGCCTCTTTTGAGCATGTTCAGTAAGGATGTTTTCAAGATATTGTTATGCTCTATCCATCCATGTCTTTGTTTGCAATTATGGAGTGCCCTGGCATGACTCAAGCTTGCTCTAATTTTGCTATAAAATGTTCCTGGCAGATTGTTTACATGTTATGCGATTTTGCCGAGGTTGTTGTAGTTGATCCATGCATGCTATGAGAGTGTTCTTGCCATGGTTAGCTTATTTATCATGTCTACTTGCTGGGTGTATGCTTAGTTTGTCATGCAATGCCTTGTGGTGAGTGCATCGAGCTCGCAAACATGCCTACGCGAATCTGTTTTGCCATGTTCGAGTTTTCTGCTAAGTCTGAATCTGTTAACGAAACTTGCTATGTTTACATGGGTGCCATTGTATTTTCTGATCCCTTTTGGCTTATGGTCAGTAAGGGACTTTTGTTGTATGCTTTGTGTAGTTTCATGCCATGCCTTGCTTTGCCATGATTTGTTCATGTAGCATGTTGTTATCTTGCTCTAAACATTGCTTCCTGATGTTAAATCCAGCCATGTTGTTATTTTCACAAAGTCTATAACCTGATATCTTTTGCACTTTTGCCATGCTTGTTTGAACCTGCTATTTTATGAATTAGCCATAGCTCAGTGTTCATCTTTTGTCAAGAATCTTGGGTGGATAAATGCCATGTGCTTTGTTGTTATGTTAGAGTGCAGTAGCTTGTTGTTCTTGATGCATTTAGATGGCCTCGTGTTGTTAATCGCAGCTTTGTGCCGTTATTGTTTTGCTTGCCATTTGCAAACCGTTCATACGATTCCGGTGATCTTTATATCGATTTCGACCGAAATCAACTCATCTTTCCAGAGGCACTCTTGGTTTTCCAATTTGAGGCCTGGTTCAGTCTTTCCTTTCTGAAACATGCATATGCATCGCATATCACATCCCGCATATCATGCCATGTTTTGCATCATGTTGCTTGCGCATTGCACCATGGTTGATTGTGTCTCCCTTTGCTTGTGTTCTTGCTTTGGGTAGAGCCAGGAGACGAGTACGTGATCGAGGAACCAGTTGAGTATGCTTACGAGGATCAAGCTAACGTCAACTCGGAGAACTTTGCAGGCAAGATGGCCATACCCTCAAAATCACTTCTATCTTTGCTTGCTAGATGCTCGCTCTATTGCTATGACTATGCTACGATACCTACCACTTGCTTATCATGCCTCCCATATTGCCATGTCAAGCCTCTAACCCACCTTGTCCTAGCAAACCGTTGTTTGGCTATGTTACTGCTTTGCTCAGCCCCTCTTATAGCGTTGCTAGTTGCAGGTGAACATTGGAGTTTGTTCCTTGTTGGAACATGTTTATTGTTGTAATATCACTATTATATCTTGTCTACTTTAATGCATCTATACACTTGGTAAAGGGTGGAAGGCTCGGCCTTATGCCTGGTGTTTTGTTCCACTCTTGTCGCCCTAGTTTCCGTCATACCGGTGTTATGTTCCTTGATTTTGCGTTCCTTACACGGTTGGGTTATAATGGGAACCCCTTGACAGTTTGCCTTGAATAAAACTCCTCCAGCAAGGCCCAACCTTGGTTTTACCATTTGCCACCTAGCCTCTTTTTCCCTTGGGTTCCGCGGACTCAAGGGTCATCTTTATTTTAAACCCCCGGGCCAGTGCTCCTCTGAGTGTTGGTCCAACTTGTCAGCCGTCGGTGGCCACCAGGGGCAACTCCAGGCTGGCCTACCGGAAGTTTGGACAATCTGGTGTGCCCTGAGAACAAGATATGTGCAGCTCCTATCGGGATTTGTTGGCACATTCGGGTGGTTTTGCTGGTTTAGTTTTACCATTGTCGAGATGTCTTGTAACCGGGATTCCGAGTCTGATCGGGCCGTCTTGGGAGAAGGATTATCCTTCGTTGACCGTGAGAGCTTGTGATGGGCTAAGTTGGGACACCCCTGCAAGGTTTCGAACTTTCGAAAGTCGTGACCGCGGTTATGGGAAATGGGAATTTGTTAATGTCCGGTTGTAGAAAACCCGAAACTTAACTTAATTAAAATTAATCAACAAAGTGTGTGGCCATGATGGTCTCTTTTCGGCGGAGTCGGGGAAGAGAACACGGTCTCGTGTTATGCTTGATCGTAGGTTGTTCTAGGATCACTTCTTGATCATAGTTTCTCGACCGTGCCTTGCCTTCTCTTCTCGCTCTCATTTGCGTATGTTAGCCACCATATATGCTAGTGCTTGCTGCAGCTCCACCTCATACCTTTTAGCCTACCTATAAGCTTAAGTAGTCTTGATCGCGAGGGTGTGAGATTGCTGAGTCCCCGTGACTCACCGGTTACTTCCAAAACCAGATGCAGGGACCGATGATACCGTTCCAGGAGATGCGACTGAGCTCAAGTGGGAGTTCGATGAGGACTCAAGACGATACTACGTTTCCTTTCCAGACGATCAGTAGTGGAGCCCAGTTGGGGCGATCGGGGACATTATGCATTTGGGGTTGTCTTTATTTTGGTTCTGTAGTCGGACCTTGATTGTATCTGGATGATTGTAATGATATATTTATGCTATTGTGTGACATGGCGATTGTAAACCAACTATGTACCTCTTTTCTTATTCAGTACATGGGATGTGTAAAGATTACCCCTCTTGCGACATTGCCTACAATGCGGTTATGCCTCTAAGTCGTGCTCCGACACGTGGGAGATATAGCCGCATCATGGGTGTTACAAGGCGGCACTATAGCTATGCCCCATCTCGTCGTAGTAGGTGAGTGCAGACTCCGAGGAGAAGGAGGGCCCGACTGCTGGAAGATGGCCCTCCCCCAAAGCCGCCTTCTAAGAGTGCGCCGCCTTCTAGAAGCCGGCCGCGTGGTCCTAGCCGGCCCAGGGAGCCGGCCATGCGACTAGCCGGCATGAGGGGCTTTGTCAGCCCCGATGTCTTCAAATATTAATTGGGTGCGGATGAGGCTACCCGAGGTACATCCCACCGACAACGTCATTTATTGGGTTAACAACTATAAAAAAATGAAATTCATGCTTGGTAAACATGATGCCTGGCGTGGTGCCATGGTATGGCCTCACCATGCCCTGGTAAAAATTTGAGAATGTTTGCCTTATGTCGTCATGCACGCCATTCATAAATCGAACCATCACCGAGGAAATTTCATGATTTCAAGGGGGAGATCAGCAAGATTGAAGGGGCCAGGAATCAAAATTTCCTTCCTAGCTTGCCATTCAGTTTTGTCTACAATCAACATAACCCCTCGAATGCAATGTGTTCAAATTTGGCATTTTTCCGGGTTTATTTACCAGGGGATTATGTGCATTTTCTAGGCATTAATCCACATAATTCAAATTTGAACAATCGGTTCATGAAAAGGTGCACATGAACGGTCTAGAAATACCATACTCGTGGTATTTAGTAAATTCTCAAGCCTTTTACAAGGAATGGGCGGAGATTTCAGGGGAATGTGTGGTAATAGTCAACCACAAACAAGTCATTTACTGGATTATCAACTATAGAAAAATGGCTTGAAAAACATGATGCCTAGCATGGTGCCATGGTATGGCCTCACCGTGCCCTAGTAAAAAGCTGAGAAGGATTGATTTATGTCGTCATGTACACCCTTCATAAATCGAACCGTCGCCGAGGAAGTTCCATGCTTTCGAGAGGGAAATCACTAGTATTGAAGAGGAATCCAAACTTCCTCCCTAGTTTGCCATTAAGTCTTTTTCCAATGATCAACATACCTCCTCAAATGCAACATGTTCAAATTTGACATTTTTCCGGGCTCAGTTACCATATTTAGTGGATCATGTGCATTTTCTAGGCATTAGTGCACATAATTCAAATTCGAACAATCGGTTCATGAAAAGGTGCACAAGAATGGTATGGAAAACCATGCTCGTGCTATTTAGTACATTCTCATCTCTTTTACAAGGAATGGGCAGATATTTCAAGGAAATGTGTGGTAATAGCTAACCATAAACGTGTCGTTACTGGGTTAACAACTATACAAAAATGAAATACATGCTTGGAAAACATGACGCCTGGCGTGGTGCCACGGTATGGCCTCACCGTGGCCTAGTAAAAATTTGATAATGTTTGCCTTAGGTCGTCATGCACGCCTTTCATAGATCGAACCATCACCGAGGAAGTTTCATGCTTTCGAGGGGGAAATCACCAAGATTGAAGGGGGTGCAAATTTCCTTTATCCTTTGTCCATGAGTTTATTTCTACAATGAACATACACCCTGCAAATCATCATGTTCAAATTTGGCACTTTTCCGGGTTCTTTTACCATATTTAGGGGATTATGTGCATTTTCTAGGCATTAATGTAGATAATTCAAGTTCAAACAGTCGATGCATGAAAGGGTGCACAAGAACGGCCTGGAAAACCATGCTTGTGCCATTTAGTAAATTCGCATGCCTTTTACAAGGAATGGGCAGATATTTTGATGAAATGTGTGGCAATAATAAACCACAAACATTTGTTTATTGGGTTTCAACTATAGAAAAATGAAATAAATGCTTGAAAAACATAATGCCTGGCATGGTGCCATGGTATGGCCTCACCATTTCCTGGTAGAAATTTGAGAAGGTTTGGCTTATGTTGTCATGCACGCCCTTCATAAATGAACCATCATCGAGGAAGTTCCATGCTTTCGAGAGGGAAATCACCAAGATTGAAGGGGAATCTGAATTTTCGTCCTAGTTTGTCATTCAATTTTTTCCAACGATCAACATACCGCCTCAAATGCAATGTTTTCAAATTTGACATTTTTTGGGCACATTTCCCATATTTAGGGGATTATGTGCATTTTCTAGGCATTAATGCACCTAATTCAAATTCGAACAATTGGTGCATGAAAAGGTGCACAAGAACGGTCTGGAAAACCATGCTCGTGCTATTGTACATTCTCATGCCTGTTACAAGGAATGGGCAGATATTTCAAGGAAATGTGTGGCAATAGTCAACCATAAACGTGTCGTTTACTAGGTTAACAACTATACAAAAATGAAATGCATGCTTGGAAAACATGACGCCTGGCGTGGTGCCATGGTATGGCCTCACCGTGCCCACGTAAAAATTTGAGAATGTTTGCCTTATATTGTCATGCAAGCCTTTCATAAATCAAACCATCACCGAGGAAGTTTCTTGGTCGCGAGGCAGAAATCACCAAGATTGAAGGGGGATCCAAATTTCCTTTGTCCTTTGTCCATGAGTTTTTTTTCTACGATGAACATACACCCTGCAAATCACCGTGTTCAAATTTTGCACTTTTTCGGGTTCATTTACCATATTTAGGGGATTATGTGCATTTTCTAGTCATTAATGAACATAATTCAAGTTCAAACAATCGGTGCATGAAAGGGTGCACAAGAATGGCCTGGAAAACCATGCTCGTGCCATGTCGTAAATTCTCATGCCTTTTACAAGGAATGGGCAGATATTTCGATGAAATGTGTGGCAATAGTCAACCACAAACGTTTGTTTATTGGGTTTTCAACAATAGAAAAAATGAAATAAATGCTTGAAAAACATGACGCCTAGCATGGTGCCATGGTATGGTCTCACCATGCCCTGGTAAAAATTTGAGAAGGTTTGGCTTATGTCTTCATGCACACCCTTCATAAATCGAACCATCACCGAGGAAGTTCCATGCTTTCTAGAGGGAAATCACCAAGATTAAAGGGGAATCCAAATTTCTGTCCTAGTTTGTCATTCAATTTTTTCCAACAATCAACATACCGCCTCAAATGCAACGTGTTCAAATTTGACATTTTTCCGGGCTCATTTACCACATTTAGGGGATTATGTGCATTTTCTAGGCATTAATGCACCTAATTCAAATTCGAACAACGGTGCACGAAAAGGTGCACAAGAACGGTCTGGGAAACCATGCTCGTGCTATTTAGTACATTCTCATGCGTTTTACAAGGAATGGGCATATATTTCAAGGAAATGTGTGGCAATAGTCAACCATAAATGCGTCATTTACTAGGTTAACAACTATACAGAAATGAAATACATGCTTGGAAAACATGACGCCTGGCGTGGTGCCATGGTATGGCCTCACCATGCCCTGGTGAAAATTTGATAATGTTTGCCTTATGTCGTCATGGACGCCTTTCATAAATCGAACCATCACCGAGGAAGTTTCATGGTCGCGAGGCCTAAATCACCAAGATTGAAGCGGGATCCAAATTTTCTTTGTCCTTTGGCCATGATTTTTTCTACGATGAACATACACCCTGCAAATCACCATGTTCAAATTTTGCACTTTTCCGGGTTCATTTACCATATTTAGGGGATTATGTGCATTTTCTAGGCATTAATGAACAGTAGAGACCCGACCTCAAACGGTCAAGTCTCTGTGCTTCAGTGTCATCCCTGGATCGGTAATGCTGACACACACAGTACTCGAAGGATTTATAACAGAGTGGCAATCACACACTTATTACATCGAATGTCTCAAGAGAGAGCTTATTACAATAAATATGGCTTAAGGCCATATAATATGATAACAACGGAAGGCTTGGAAGATAAAGTGAGTCCATCAACTCCAACGGCATAGCTGAGTGCATGACAAACGACCTATCGCACCTTACTCCTCGTCTGAAAAATCTGGAACATGATACGTTGCAGCCCGAAAACGGGTCAGCACATGGAATATGTTGGTAAAATAACACAGGAGAGTAATGAACAGATAAAAGCTATCACTATATGCATATATGGCTGGTGGAGGCTGTATGGTTAATATGTTTTGCGAAAAGCCATTTTTTCCCTACAACAAAGGAATATATTTTATTTATCTATCATGGTAGTTGAACAATATTGATAAGGTTTCCCCAACTCAATCCCAATTAAAAGTAGTTATCAACCCACCAAATTAATTTAGAGTGATGAGATCCATATGATAATCCAAGAGCCAGATACTCAAGATGTCCTTAACCGGGGACACGGCTAACCATGATTAGTTTATGCACTCTGCAGAGGTTTGCGCACTTTTCCCCACAAGACTCTATCTCCTCCGTTGGATTTCTGGCACTACAGGGTGTTTGAGAAACGGATGACCGAGACACAATCTTTCAGAAGCATTTGCTCTCTACTCCGGGCGGACTGGTACACCTACAATCCCCTACATCTTCTAGTCCACCTCTTCAATAACTCACGCAACTTACTCAACTATGCCAGAGCCCATAATGGCTTGTGGCTGCACACAAAAGTTTCTAGCATGAATAGTCTTATGATCCCTTTGAGCCTGGGTGGCGGACCGTAGGATGATCACACAGGTACTCCGGGATATCCTAGGACAACACTGGATTCTCCAGGTGCCCACAAGAAATCCACCCAGATGTGTATTAAAGTTGCCACCTTAAGTTGAAGCATTAATTAACAACTCACATCTGTTATGGATACACTCAAACCCAAACCACGTCTATGAGCATAGCATGGCAATATAAGCATAACGTAGAAGCAACTCCCAAGGGTTTGATAATAAAACAGGTAATAGGTTCTACCTCATTATCTACTTCCCAGACCCACATGTTAAGAGATCCTACTCATGCAATGTGTGAAGGTTGAAACTAATGCATAAAAACTGGGTGATAAAGGGTATGATCAAAGTGTTACTTGCCTTGCTGACGATCTGCAAATCCTAAAGACTCGTAGTAGCACGCTTCGCACTCCAGGTGTTCTATCGCAAACAAACAATAGCATACATAAGAAATCAAGCAAAGATGCACGTGCAAATCTCAAATAAGAGGATCTAACCCGAAAGTTCAACTAAAGAACTCCGGTTTGTAAAAAGAATCAAATCAAACGGAGCAACGAAACTCAAACTGCGAAAGAAACAAGATCCAATTACTAATCTGGACTAAAGTCAAATTTTACAATACCAAAATCTTGTTCAAGTTGGTTAAATCAAAAGAGGGCTTTGAGACGAAGATCTAGGCGTTTGAATCGCCTGGTTCTGATAAACGATCGAAAATATAAACTAAAACGAAAAAGAGGCAGAAATCGCTATCGAAAATGATTGTGAAAAAACCCTGGAAAAAGAAAACTGTCGAACAGGCTAACGAACGAACATTCGCTGTCTGCGGTTAACGGGTGAAAACCGTTCGTTAAAACGAATGTACGAACGGGCATTCGCTAAATAACTAAACCGGAAAAAAATAAAACCGACCTAAAAAAATGCATCTAGGTTTTCGTATAAAAACCGAACGGGTTTTTAGAATAAAACCGATGGCTACATCGCGGATCAGGACGGCGGCGGCGGCGGCGAACTCCGGCGGCGGACGGCGGGGTGGCGGCGAGGCAGCGGCGCGGCATTGGGGCGGTGAGGCAACTAGGCGGCGGCGAGGCAACGGGGCGGCGACGTGGCGAACTCGGCGGCGGCGGCGCTGGTGGCAAGCGGCGGGTTGGGCGGGGCGGGGCGGGGCTAGGGTTTCGGGGCGGCTCAGGCCTCCACTTAAAAAGGCTAGTCGAGCGAAGTCCTAGTCGGGCACGGCCCGGCTAGGTCGGTTGATTTTTTTTAAAAAAATTATACCGCCCAGAAAAATGAAGAAAAGCAATACTAAATGGACTCCAAAAATCCTAAAATAAATTTTCCCCGTCCTCGAAAAATACGCCGGACAAGGTGAACATTTATTTGGGCCTCTAGTGCAATTTTGAAAAACACATATTTTTCATAATTCAGATGAAATAGCGATAAAACCCCAAATAAAAATACAAATTGATTTTAATATTTTTCCTGCAACATTTCATTTATTTTAGAGAAGTCATATTATCTCCTCTCATATAATTTTAATATGAAATATTTTTGGGGAGAAAGAAATAATTAAAACCAAAGTGATCCTTGTTTCAATATTTGATTAAACTCAAATATGAGAACGAGGGAAAATCCCCAACTCTCTCCGAGGGTCCTTGAGTTGCTTATGATTTCGAGGATCACAAAAAAATGCAATAAATATGATATGCATGAATGACCTATGTATAACATTCCAAATTGAAAATTTGGGATGTTACATGAACATCATTCAAGTTCAAATAGTTGGTGCATGAAAGGGTGCACAAGAATGGCTTGGAAAACCATGCTCGTGCCATTTCATAAATTATCATGCCTTTTACAAGGAATGGGTAGATATTTCGATGAAATGTGTGGAAATAGTCGACCACAAACGTTTGTTTATTGGGTTTTCAACTATAGAAAAAATGAAATAAATGCTTGAAAAACATGACGCCTGTAATGGTGCCATGGTATGGCCTCACCATTCACTACAAAAAAATACACTTCCGTGATGATACGTGTTTGTCACAGTAGGTCGCGTTTTTTGTCCTGCATGCATGTCCATGACGATTTTATGACAGAATAAAGATAGTCATACATGTGCTGTCATAGAAGTGTTCCATGACATTACCCAAATTATCATCACGGAAGTGTCCACTTCCATGACGATAAATCGCGCATCACAGAAGTGCTTTCGTCAAGGGTGACCAACACGTGGCATCCACCGTAACGGAACGCCGTTAAGCTATCGGGTCGGATTTTGGATCTGATAACCCGTTAACAGCCCTGACCAATGGGAAATTTCCACGTGTAAAATTTTGGCCGAAGGAAACACGTGTTGCCTCACCGTTGGGACAGATGTCATCCACTCATTGGATAGGAGGCGCCTATGATAGGTCGACACGTGGCATGGCCCAACAGTGGCCCATTCCGGTGAAAAAGACCGGCCCGGTAAAAATTAGCAGGTTGGCCCATATAAGGCCTACTTGTGTCAGGTCCATTTAAGCCCACGGCCCATACAAGATGTGCCAATTCGGCCCGTCAATGGCCCGTTAAAGATTTGACACCATTGCAGCCCATCGGCAGTTCGAGCCCGTTAACAGCCCGCTATATATTTGGGCTCAATATTGGCCTGATGAGATTTCATCCTGTTAACGGCCCATTTAATGGATGGGCCAATTTTCAGGATGTACATCTTTCGGCCTTTTAGTGACCCATTTAAATGTTGGGCTAATTTCTGGCCCGGTATATCTTTCAGCCTATTGACGGCCCATAAATCTGATGGGCCATTTGTAGTCGGACATGAGTTTCAGCCTTTTAGCGGCTCATTTAAGTGTTGGGCCAATTTCTGGCCCGGTGTCACTTTCAGCCTGTTGACGGCCAATAAATCAGTTGGGCCATTTGTAGTCGGACCTGAGTTTTGGTATTTTAGAGACCCATTTAAGTGTTGGGCCAATTCCCGGCCCTGTGTGCCTTTCGGCCTATTAACGGACCATAAATGAGTTGGGCCATTTGTAGTCGGACCTTAGTTTTGGCCTTTTAACGGCCCATGCCCTTCATGGTCCAATACCAGCCCGGTTTCTCTTTCGGCCTGCTAAAGGCCCACAACATAGTTGGGCCGTTTACAATACGACCTGACTTTCGGCCTCTTAGCGGCCCATGCTCTTCATGGTCCAGTACAAGCCCGCTGTCTCTTTTGGCCTGCTAAAGGCCTACAATATAGTTTGGCCTTATGTAGCCCAAACTTAGTATCGGCCTGTTAACGGCCCGTGAAATAAATTGGGGCCACCTGTTGCCCGCTGCGATGTCGGCCGGTTAACGACCCGGGAGGTAAGAGGGCCAACCATTAACTTTCGGCCTAGTAACGGCCCATTAACTTAATGGGCCCACTAAAGTTCGTTCATGTCTTTAGGCCAAATTAGATAATTTGAGCCCATTACGACGAGCAATTATGCACAAGACCAAAACCGATCAAGCAAAGGTACGGCATACAGGGAATAACGTTGCACATCCAGCATATATTACAGGAAATTACATCCACTTAGCAATCAAAGATTGATGCCAGTGCAAATAAATGAGCAGAACCTTACCATCTACAACGTCACAATCTACAACCTCAACACTGATGACGCCCATAAGCATGTGGGCAAGTTCTTGCTGCTTTGCTACACTGTCTTTGAAAACATTGATCAGTTGTTGTGTCGCATGACTCTGCAGCTCTGATTCATCCACCATTTCCATCATTGCTTCAGCCATTAATTGGTTCAAAAACATACATTTATTCCGTTGCATTCGAGATAGAGGATACTGAACAGATTCAGATGGCGATTTTGGCAGGCTTGTATTATTGATAGTGGAGAGTGTCTCGACCACTGCATCATAACATAAATTAGGATGGTAACCAAACAGATTAATCATGAGTTATTGCCATATTACCTGGCCTAGATTTACTGGAAAGAAACAATGGGGTTGCCTTGCTGTTTTCAGAGTTTGTCTTCTTATCTTCAGCAGCCTGCACAAAATTAACACACTAGCATTGCTATCATTGGCCCAGTCAGATAATAGGAAAGCAACATTGACACAACGAACATTTGGGCAACTAGCCTACACCAAATTAACACAATATGGCACAACTACCATCAGCCAGGTAAGGTAATACGAAAGCAGCATTGACACAATGAATGAATGGGCAACCAGAGAAGCACTACAATTCAGTCATGTGCGTGATATGAGATGGTACATTCATGCAGCTCAGTATGCAAAACTACTAGGCAGTTTTCCTTACAAAAATCAACATTGGCGCCTTTAACATTTTGCTACAACTAATTTTAGATCAGATAAAGGTTAGATTCATGCCGATTAACAAAATACATGCTGATGTAAAAATATAGTGATACACAACAGGTACTTACATCTGCATTGGAGCACAGAGAATTCCCACAAGATATTTTCCTCGAATACGATCCCAATGGAGGAAGTCTTGTATCGTTTAACCTTATTTTCTAAAAGAAAGATGGGTAAGAAACATGTAGAAAATATGATCAGAATGCTATAAAATTTCATGATGCGAGGATACGCACACGCTTCTTAGAATGTAGTTGACATTCTTTTGCTGGACTGGAGCGGACTAGTTCTTTGGCCACTGGAATCTGCTTATTATTAGTGGGAGTTGGGTTTCTCTGTGCTGGAGCAGTATCTATGAAAAATGGAGTTGGTTTATTATCTCCTGGCATTTGGATCTTTTGCAAAGACCTGGTTTGTAACCCTTCAGATTCTAACATAGCCGTCTTCCCCTTGCATGCCTTATATAGAAGAATGGTGATTCAGTTATAAAACATGCTACAGCAGAGATGGAATAGGTACTGAAGAATAGAAAGGCATGAAATATTGACATGTATTCCCTCCATCCGGAAATAAATGGATGGGTCTAGGCGATTTCAGTTGTAGATACATCCAGTTTTATCCATTTCTGCGACATTTAATCCGGACGGAGGGAGTATGATGTAAGAGCTAGGGATACGATAGGACAACACAGTAAAAAACACTGAAAAACCCACTGCAGAACCAAAGTATTCAAACCCACTGATATGAGATAGTATACTCATGCAGATCAGGATGCAAAACTACCAGGCAGTTTTCCTTGCAAAAATCAACATTGTGGCCTTTAATCATACATTTTGCTACAACTAAATTTAGATTAGATAAAGGTTGGATTCACGCCGATTAACAAAATACATGTTGATGTAAAAATATAGTGATATACAACAGGTACTTACATCTACATTGGAGCATAGAGAATTCCTGCAAGAATCTTTCCTCATAAACGATACCATTCCAGAAGTTCTTCTATATGTTAAGCTTATTTTCTAAAAGAGAGATGGGTAAGAAACATGTAGAAAATATGATCAGCATGCTATAAAATTTCATTATGCAAGGATACGGACATGCTTCTTAGAATTGAGTTGACATATTTTTGCTGGACTGGAGCGGACTAGTTCTTTGGCCACTGGAATCTGCTTATTATCAGTAGGAGTTGGGTTTCTCTGTGCTAGAGCAGTATCTATAAAAACTGGAGTTGGTTTATTATCTCCTGACATTTGGATCTTTTGCAAAGGCCTTGTTTGTAACCCTTTAGATTCTAACATAGTCGTCTTCCCTTTGCATGCCTTGTATAGAAGAATGGTGCTTTAAGTATAAAACATGCGACAGCAGAGAGATGGAATAGGTACTGAAGAATAGAAAGGCATGACATATTGACATGTATTCCCTCCATCTGGAAAAAAATGGATGGGTCTAGGCGTATTTCAGTTCTAGATACATCCTTTTTATCCATTTCGGCAACATGTAATCCAGACGGAGGGAGTATGGTGTAAGAGCTAGGGATACGACATGACAACACAGCAAAAAACACTAGTTGAATGTAAAACTGTATGCTAGCGGAATACGTACAGAAATAACTAAGGCAACATACACATGTATGATTGGGAAAATAAGATGGAATTGCAACAGAGCACTAGGACAACACTTCAATGTAAAAAAACATGGTATGGTAGACA
The DNA here is from genome assembly GCF_003073215.2 of Triticum urartu. NCBI lineage: Eukaryota > Viridiplantae > Streptophyta > Magnoliopsida > Poales > Poaceae > Triticum > Triticum urartu. The sequence goes on along the minus strand of NC_053022.1, from coordinate 149,707,700 downwards.
GATGAAGTACATACTGATGAATAACAATGCATAAGATATTCAGAAGCATGATGTCCAAATTAAGCAGATGGCATTGCGACAGAGTAGAATGAAAGTACTTGAATTTGAAAACATGTTATCATGAATGGAATAGGTACTGAAAAACAGGAAGGCATGACATATTTACATGCATGATCAGCATGCTAAGCACATGGCATTGCAACAGATTAGATACACTCCAGGACATTATATGCATGTTATACCCATATCACAGGCCAAGTTAGAGCAAGGACCTTGTGGGGTGAAGAGGATTCATCATCTTTCTGCAAGTCTTCTGAAGAACTGCCTTTACATGTTCCATCATATTGGGTATCATTGACATCAAGTTTATTGGCCTTTACATTGCTCTGTGAGGTTCTTGTGGATATATCAGTGTGTGAAATTATATCTGACATGCATGGAAGACAACTAGTAGTTAGATTTATGTAATGAGTGTCTGTAGGAGACGACATAAATAGTAGGACTGGGGTTAACTAGCAGCAACAGGTCTCATAAACTAAAGGGAGAACACAGATGAAAGCTACAGAATATGTATCATTTGTACTCGAGATTAACTAGATGGCACGCAAAAGTATTAAAGAACAACATAGGTAATGCTAGAAGTGGTATAATACTATAATCACCAGCCTGTGGGATAGCATTGGCTGATGGATGATAACTATGGAACAACGTTACCTAAAGAACAAGTATCTTAGCTAAACTACGGAATAATGTTAACTCCTGAACAAGACCCGTAAGAGATTAGCATGAATATAAAGTGAAATGTGATGATCTATTTTGCATGCTTAGATGAATAACAAAGCCACAAATGTTGCACACAAGTAAGATGAGGGTACAACCTATCTGGCTACCATCCATAGGAGTGAGCATCATGTGCTGACTTGTCGATGGCTCTGTAGTTGTTGTGGCTGTCCATGTCGGGCAAGCGCATTCGATGCTGGGAACTATTGAGTGGGGACTATAGCTCCCTTCTGGTGTATGCTTCCCTTGTTGGAGCAGCTGCGGTGAGTCGGAAGACGGTGTGTCTGAAGATGCAGATAACGCATAATGTTAAGAACGACATATCTCTTTGATTTGAAGATATACACTAAGAGATTAACAGCAAGGTACGAGAGTGGTCACATGTCTGTTGACTGAAGACTAAATTGGGGTCACACGATTTTATTTTATTTTGGTACTGTCCGATCTATGCCAGATGGCTGGCCGTCTTGTGCCTCCCGGCTGACACTGTTCGGAATCTTCCCCGAAGAGCCAGCGACCAATGGCAGAGTAGCCTGCCTCCGCCGTCCGTGGCCCCGGCCAAAACCCTGCTCCCCTCCCCACCGCACTGCCGTGGCTGCGCCGCCCCGTGCCAATCCACAAAGACTCCCCGTCATCCAGATCTGGCGGCGGCAGTACCTTCAACCCACGCAACTCTAAAAGATAGCCATCTTAGCGCTGCTTCCGCGGCGAACTTGCGGCCCCGCACCCTTACGTTATACACCAGCCAACCGACAACCTAGGAGCTCCGCCGCCTCGAGGGGTGCTGCTTCCCATTGGGAATCGATTGGCCCAGAATAAAAATTCAGACAACTGACGCCTAAATAAAGTGATTTGAGATGAGGGTGCGACATATCTGGCGGCATGGTGAAGTAGGCAGGTCTAGCTGCCGAGTCGGTGAGGCCGGCACGGTTGCGGTGGCGACCGGCGGCAGGAAAGAGCGATGTCGCGATGGTCGAGGGCTGCACGGAAGCAGCGCCAAGACTCTGGACGGGTCCAAAGTTGGAGCCTCTCCGGCACCGTGAACAACGGCGGGGGTGAATCGGCTACGGTATGGTTCAGGCAGCCGTCATCGAGGCAGCACCAGCAGCACGGAGTAAGAGGCGCACCGCCCAGTGCACGACGGCAAATGGACAACGTCTCCGGCATTAGGGAGGAGGGCGGTTGTGAAATTGGTGCGGTGGGGGCGCCATGGAGGTGGGGCTGAGGTTTCGCGGCTCGGGAGAAGGGAGCTTCCCGGGGAGAAGGTGATTTGGAGCCCAAGAGGTATGAATGGGGGGCGGGCGGGGGGGGGGGGGGATTGGGAGGGGAGTGGAACCATGTCTTGTGGATGCATTTGTCTGAAATGTGAGGGGGAGTTACAGTTCTACCCATGCATATAGGCTTCTTGGCTTGGGTCTGTGTACTGAGGGTCGGGGATAGTAGAGTAACTTTGCTTCTCCCCAAATAGTGGGCGGGAGCGATTTCGGGCGAGGAGGGCGTGTTTTGAACTATAGTGGGCGCGAGCGATTTCGGGCGAGGAGAGCGTGTTTTGAAATAGTGGGCGCGAGATATTTCGGGCGAGGAGAGCGTGTTTTGCCAACCATGGTTTATGAATTATTCGGCACATGTCATTTTGGTCGAGGACAAGGCGCGCTTGGATGAAGTTACGAACCTACCCTCGATGTACAACGGGCCAATTGATGCGTGTCCCACATAGGACGGTAATTTCGTGTCTCCCATTTATTTGCTCGGGCGAATTCCACCGAGCTGAGAGGATGTTTAACGGTTCATTCAAATTTTGGGAGAACGAGCATCCACGTCTACCTTACCAAGTCGATTCGGATCAAATTTTGAAATATTAGCTTGCCACCTCTTTTTTAGATGGAGAGATGATGCTCGGGAGTAATGTGTTTTTACATGCTCGTTGCTAGTGATTTACTATATGACATATAGTTGACCCACTCAAAAACGCGAATCAAACCCAAAATGAAATATCTTGATTCAATGAAATAGCTCGTTCAGTAGGTCAAAATAGTGAACTAAATCCAAAATTGAACACCTCAATCGAGTAGCATGTTGTACAGTATTATTGTACTCCATGAACATGTTGAAAGTCAAATTAATGAACTTGTTTAATATACGCATATTTCCGTTCATGTGTGGATTGCAGACAACATGTTCTCCAATTTAAATATTTGAATGCAAGTTTATATCGAAACATGGTTTATATCAGTCTTTGATGCATAAAACGCGCCCTCCCCCTCTCCCGGACTCCTGTTCTCTCTCTCTCTCTCTCTCTCTCCCTCTCGCCGACAATCTTCAATTCTGTCGCACGCATCCGACACAAAAACCTTGTTGGTCCCTCTCCCTTTCTCTCCATCCCTCTCTCTCTCTCTTTGTGTGTGTGTGTGTGTGGGGGGGGTCTTTCTAGTTCGCATGCATATATACACCATCTATAGGTCTCTCTCGCACACTATGTATGATACTCTAGCTAGTCCAAGCTAGATATCTTGGGTGCACTCATCATACGCACACAAATTCCTTGGCTCTTTGCCCGTAACTCGCTCACGCACCACTATGTCGTCTCGGAGGTCTTCCCCCCTCTCTCAAACTCTCCATCCACCTGGGTCAAACATACACATGCATATCTCACTTGCACTCGATAGGCCCATCTAAAACTCTATCTCTCCCCCTCGTTCTCTCTCCATCTCACACGCGCACACACACAATCTTATGCCCAGCTAGCCAAGTATGATGGTCTCTCACTCAACTGTAGGTACACGCAGTCCCCCCTATATGTATATGACTAGCTAATCTTAGTCTCCATCACAAACATGTGCATGGTCTACCTTGATTTCTCTCGGGGCATCTTTCTATCGCACATGCACTCCCTCGATCTCCCACCCATATAGTCCCCTCACGATCTCGACGGGATCTCTGTATCACAAACACACCCTCTTTCCCTCCCCATGCGTCCATGCCATCCATGTGTCCCTCTCGACCTTTGTTCCTTGTTGGCCAGACCTCTATTGGACATGTGCTACAGGGGTGTCTCTCTCCGTTGCAAACAATCACACACTAGCTATCTTCGTGTATCTCCTCGCCTCGCTTTTCCATCTCGGAGATGCATGCGTGATATGTTCGCATAAGAAACGAAAAAACACACTCTCTCTCTAATTTATCGTTTGTTGTCACTTTCTCTTTCACACACATACTCTTTTTGCACACTTAATCATTCTCCTTCACACGCACTTGATCTGTCTCGACTGAGGCACTCTCCTCGGTCCATAGCATATAGATTTATTCAAAAGTCAAACATCACAAAGTTTGACCATGTACGTGGAGAAAAAGAATTACATCTAGTACGGCAAACATATACCATTAGATTCACCATGAGATGTAGTTTTGTATGATGTATCTTTGGTATTGTAGATATAAATAACATTTGCGTAAACCTGATCAAAGTTTCCAAAGTTTGACTTCGAAAAAATTCACATGCACTGCATTATCAAGCGGATGGAATATCTCTTTCCCCCTCTCAGCTATCTGACGCACCACTCAGCCTTATCGGGGCTCCTCAATCTCTCTCAAACTTTATTGGTCAGTTTGGTTCGTGACCTGACCCTCATGCCTTGATGGCCGGTACTGCTTGGTGTGGACGTGAGATGTAAAATATTCTGCCTGGCCAGGCTTGTGTGGTGCTGAAGCGTTTGGTTCATGCCTGGGCCAAGCAAAGCATCAACGTCCCATCAATCAATCCATGCATCAATTATTTAATGCTAATATCCATCCATGTTGCTATTAGCCTCGTGGCCACACGACCAGGCACGGCTAGGCGTTCGAAATTGGTCGCCTGGGCCAGGCTACTTGCAGTGTCTGGAGTTCAGCCAGGCTAATTAAAGTGCAAGGGAACCCAGGCCAGGCGGGCTTTGTTTTTCACAGGGTAGCAACCAAAGAAGCGTGCATGAAATCCAGCCACAACCCCAGGCGAGGCAAAAGATGCTCAGGACGCAAGCCAAACTGGCCTTATATCTCCCTGGTTCACACATACACATGTCTCGCTCGCGCTATACATATAGACCCATCCAACACTCTCCGCCCTTGTTCTCTCTCCATGTGACATGCACCCCCCTAAGTACCATAATCCCTCACTACATCATAGGTGCAAGCACTCCCCCCTCCTAAGTATGATTATCTCTTACTAGCCATCAGGAACACACATATTGTGTCCTTCCATCCATACGTCTATCTCGATATCTCTCGGGGCATCTTCTATCGCGCACACACCTTGTCACTCGATCTCCCACCCATGAAGTCGCATCACGATCTCCAGGGGATCTCTCTATGACAAACATACACTCTCTCCTCCCCATGTCAGCATTTTCTCTGTACGTCTCTCTCGACCTCTCTCCCTTGTTTGTCAGATCCCTCTTGGCCACGTGCTAGGGGTCTTGCTCTCTCGGTTCCAAACAACCACACACTATCTCCTCACCTTGCCTCTGTTGTCGAAGATGCATGTGTGATATGTTTGCATAAGACACGCACGCTTTTTCTCTACTTTTATCATGTGTTGTCCATGTCTCTTTCACACACGCACACACACTTTTTTCACTCTCTCTCTCTATCTCTAGTTAGGGACTCTTTCACGTCCATAAGCATATGGATGTTTTGAAAAGTCAAACCTCAGAAAAGTTTGACCAGGTATATGTGGAGAAAAACATTTACATCTGGAACGATCATTAGATTCATCACAACATGTACTTACTTCATACGATCATTTATCTTTGGTATTGTAGGTATAAGTAATTTATTTATAAATTGGTCAAAGTTTCAAAAGTTTGACTTAAAAAAATTTTGGAACTACATTATCGAACAGAGGGAGTAGCTCTTTCTCTCTCTCTCTGTGCTATCTCTCACGGGCCTCCCCTCTCACTCGAACTCTCTATACCGACGGATTATACGCTCACTGTGTCAGTGTATAGCTCCGTATATTGTTTAGTTGACCGGTCAACCAATCCACATGCTGCCTTGTCAGCTCGTGTTCTATATCTTCGTGTGCTGGCCCATGTGGCAGTGGGTGAAAATAAGTAAACTAGAGGCCCATCTGACATGAGGTGAAGTAAACAAAGTTGAAACCACTCGGGGTAGCGCCCCGCATGCTAGTAAATTGAGGGCGCATTGAGGACAAACTTCTTGCGCGTGAAGGACGCACTCGCGCACAATTCACCACTGCGCGGCGGCATGCACAGAAGGACACACTCGCACACACCCAGCACACAACACACACCAGCACACGTGTACACCGGCGTCGTCGCCGGTTGAGATGGACGGCAAGGCAGCCAACAAGCGGAGGCGGCTCAAGCCAAAACCGCATCCGGCGAGCCTGGACTTCATCAGTAGCCTCCCTGACGACATGCTGCTCGTCATCATCGGCCTCCTCCCCAGAAAATCTGCCGTGCGGACCGCCCTGCTCTCCCGGCGGTGGCGCCCCCTCTGGCACTGCGTCCCCCTCAACCTCACCGTCAACAGCTGCCTCTGCGACGGGGATTGCAAACGCATGGCCGCAATATCCAGGTTCCTTTCATCGCACCCTTGGCCAGCCAGACGCCTTGACATCCGCATGTTCAGTACCAACTGCAAGGTCCAACCCAAGTTCGATGAGTGGTTCTTATCCCCCGCCCTAGATCAGCTCGAGGAGCTCAGCTTTGAAGCTGGACGATGTCGCTCTCTGCCGCCGTCCACGCTCCGCCTCATGCCAACGCTGCACCGCACCAGCTTCAGCTCCTGCTATCTTCCCTAGATTAATGCCGCGCCCGCCCTTATTCTACCTCAACTCAAGCAGCTTGACCTCTTCGACGTTGTCATCTCGAAGAAGGCTATGGAGCACCCGCTCCGCAGCTGTACTGCGCTCGAGTACCTCCGTCTTGAGCAGATCCACGAGTTCATTAGCCTCCACATCGCCTCGACGAATCTCTGATGGATTTATGTGTCTTGCTGGCCCAGCAACAAGACATCAATTGGGAAGAGATCACTCCAGCTGTTCCACGTTATGGTCATTGAGAATGCGCCTTTCCTTGAGAGATTGCTTGTATCGGATCTAGAAGGTCCAACAAAAATCAGGGTCATTGACGTGCCGAAATTGACAGCGTTGGTGTACTCGTCTGCAAAATTCTCCAAACTCTTTATTGGATTCGTAATCGTTCAAGTACAACACTCATCTTCTTCTCCGTCTTCTTGAAATTCACATTTTTAAATTTCTTCTTGATGTATTTACGACCGTCTTCCAGAAAATGATTCCCACAAGCTTGACCCAGCCCATGCGCACAATGAAGATCTTAGCACTAAAATCTATCGGCCCCAATCTGGATCAAGTTGTTGGATTCCTTACATGCTTTCCGTACACGGAGAAGCTACTCATCGAGGTGAAACTTATTTCCTATAAGTAAACGGTAATCACAACATAGCTCAATTTTTCGTAATTTTCCCAAATTACGATGGCAAGTGTAGTGTTCAAAACTGCATCTACGCACTACACCGAAAGAAATGTTTTTAGTATTTTTTCACCTGATCACCTGCATCGTTTTTATGCTGTACTACTATAGTAGCCTAGGCTAGTCATAGTGGAAAGTAACTTAGACTACTCCAGTAACTCTATGGTTACCCTAAGAGCAAGTACTACCTCCGTCCTGGTTTACTCTTCCAATTTTGTAGTATCAAAATTTGGCCATTGATTTAACTGACAAAATGTTAATGCCCGTCAGTAAGAACTATATCGTTGGATTCGTATTTGAACATATTTTCAAATGGTGTAATTTTTAGTGACATGCATTGGCATTTTCTTAGGTAAATCTATGGTCAAAATTTTATACTAAATACGAGGTAGTATTCCCTCCGTCTCAAAATTCTTGTCTTACATTTGTTTAGATACGGATGTATCTAACACTAAAATGTAACTAGATACATCCGTATTTAGACAAATTTAAGACAAGAATTTTGGGACGGAGGTAGTACAAAAGTGGGCTATGTAGGCCAAAACATGTGCCAAATTCACTTGTGATGCATTTGGCATCGATGCCCCTCCATTGCTCACCTGGTGCCCCAATCTGGATCACCTACTTTGCTCCGGTGCCAAATTAACTCACACAATGAAAAAACACTGCATGGGAGAGAGAGAGGACTGAGGCAATAAAAACACTTGTTTGGGAGAGTGAGAGGCTGGTGTAGTTGGTTTGATTGATTTGTTTATACATGTGGGTCTATGTGCACAACGGTGCCAACTCTCTCACATCGCGAGAGCGGTGCAAAAATCTTTTGATTTGACATCGATGTGTATTATGTGGCATACTTTTGCGAAATATGGCATCGGCCACATAGTGGAAGGCAACAAATGCCCAAGCTCTTCACGTGCTCCTAGTTAAATGAGAGGAAACAAAAAGAGAGAGAGAGAGAAATATCACTAGCCTATCATATGAGAGAATGATATTGGTACCTCTTGATGACACGGCAATCTTATGCAGCCAACTGCTCTAATGTGTTCTCTTCTTTTGCAGATAAAAAAGACCCGAAAGTGAAAAATGTGCTGCACTATAACAATATCATCGAATGCCTTGATCTCCATATTACAGAAATTGATTTGATCGACTACCGAGGAAGCACATCTGAGATTAAATTGGCCAGGTTCTTTGTTGTGGAGGCAAGTGTGCTCAAGGTAATGAGGTTTGGCATTCTCTGGCGCAACAATGAATGGCGTGCTGATCACCGGAAGCGTCTAAGCCTAAATGACAAAGTCTCCGCAGAAGCTGAATTTGTTTTTGAAACATCAAGTGGCCAGAGACTCGGAAACTTATTTGCCCATTAGTGACTTGTCAGGGCGGTGGATTTTAGTTTGTACGATAATGTTGCATCCACCTAAAGTAACGAAAGTTTTTACGTAAACTTCCTAGTAATTCCCTCTTCGTAGGTGCAGCATTACTCCTAACATTTGTAATATCAGTTTGAAACTTGTAATATTGCCGTGTCCTATTCCTGCGTTCTCAAAATCCTGCGAATCAAACAGGTCCTGAGTTGGTGATGATGTTGTGCCTCCCATGTTTCACCAATAGCCGTCGGATCTAGATCTGACGCATACAAACCAAGCTTCTCCATTTTTGCAAAAAGATGCCCGCACTTATTCCCTATTTACAAACAACTCCTTGTCTCTCACAATCAGCCTTATCTCCTCCCCACCACATTTAGAAGGCCGTGGAAAAATCTGGCACGATGGCCGCTGCCGGAGCCGTCCACCCCCAATCTTGGTGTTCCGTGCAATGCACGGGCATCTACGCATGGGAAATTATGTCGAACGGGGCTAGTTGTAAGCAGGCTAGCTCTACAGCCATGATGATAGTGACTGCAGATGGTGAGGCTGACTATGGTATGCCGAAAATGGCGCCTATAGTCAGGTGTCATCTCCGGCGCAGGGTCTTGTCACTTCACTGTGAGGAGCAGCACATAATAATTTGACCAACGGGTAGTACAGTGCTAGTACTCCTACTACTACATTGGTAGTATTACTACTAGTACTAGTAGCACCACCATCTGGATTTAGGAGTACTACCACATCCATCTGGATTTTAGTATTTGACTAGCAATATCTAGTAATGCATGTCACAAAAAATGTACTACTCCCTCTGTAAATAAATACATGGTGCTTTATTCCTATCGGCGTGAGAACTTAATGTTTTTTTGCTAACTAGAGTACTAATAGGATTACATGCAATGAACTAAACACTGCATGTCATGTTTGGTAGTCTCAAGTCATTGAAAGCATGCACGGCCCACATCTCTCATCGGTTGATATGTCACGAAATAAGAAACAAGGAGGGAGTTAATGCACCATGCCTAAGTATTTTAGGATTATTTGGTTTTCATAAGGTGACTTACACAACATTTTTGTTTACATGCATTAACATTTTATTAGTTAAATCAAAGGTCAAAACTTGGCGCAAAATGCAAAGCGGACCAATAAACCAGTAAACATCAAACTTCTCTCGTTTGGCCCCAACTAGAGGTCCGGTGAGATGACTATACTACACCGGCACAGAGGGGGACGCAGCTTCATTGACTTACGGCAACTGCCTTTGGGTGAATGACACGTGGGCCTAGGGGGTGGCTGGCTATAACGCCCTCGATGCGGCTATATCTCCCACGTGTTGAAGCACGACTTAGAGGCATAACCGCATTGAAAGCGATGTCGCAAGTGAGGTAATCTTCACACAACCCATGTAATACATAAGGGAAAGAGATACATAGTTGGCTTACAATCGCCACTTCACACAATACATGAATAAAGCAATACATCATCCAGATACAATCAAGGTCCGACTATGGAACCAAAATAAAAGAAGACTACCCCAAATGCTACACAGATCCCCGATCGACCCCAACTGGGCTCCGCTACTGATCAACTAGAATGGAACAACATAAAGGACAAGATCTTCGTCAAGCTCCTCCTGAGCTTGGTTGCGTCATCTGCACGGACTCATCGGCACCTACAAGCTGGTTTTGGAAGTATCTGTGAGCCACGGGGACTCGGCAATCTCGCACCCTCGCGATCAAGACTATTTAAGCTTATGGGTAAGGTAAAAGTATGAGGTGGAGCTGCAGCAAGAGACTAGCATATATGGTGGCTAACATACGCAAATGAGAGCGAGAAGAGAAGGCAAAGCACGATCGAGAAACTATGATCAAGAAGTGATCCTAGAACAACCTACGTCAACATAACTCCAACACCGTGTTCACTTCCCGGACTCCGCCGAAAAGAGACCATCATGGTTACACACGCGGTTGATGTATTTTAATTAAGGTCAACTTCAGGTTTTCTACAACCGGACATTAACAAATTCCCATCAGCCCATAACCGCAGGCATGGCTTTCGAAAGTTCAAATCCCTGCAGGGGAGTCCCAACTTAGCCCATGACAAGCTCTCACGGTCAACGAAGGATATACCTTCTCCCGAGACATTCCGATCACACTCAGCATCCCGATTCTACAAGACACTTCGACAAGTTAAAACAAATCCAACAACACTGCCCGAATGTGCCGACAAATCCCGATAGGAGCTGCACATATCTCGTTCTCAGGGCACACTCAGATGAGCTCTCCATACAACTAAAACCAAACCTCGAGTTTCCCGAGGGGGCGCTGCACAGGACTCTAGTTTGGGCCAACACTCAGAGGAGCACTGGCCCGGGGGGGTTTAAATAAGATGACCCTCGGGCTCCGGAAACCCAAGGGAAAAAGAGCCTAGGTGGCAAATGGTAAAACCAAGGTTGGGCATTGCTGGAAGAGTTTTATTCAAGGCGATTTGTCAAGGGGTTCCCATAATAGCCCAACCGCGTAAGGAACACAAAATCCGGGAACATAACACCGATATGACGGAAACTAGGGCGGCAAGAGTGGAACAAAACACCAGGCATAAGGCCGAGCCTTCCACCCTTTACCAAGTATATAGATGCATTAATTAAATAAGATATATCGTGATATCCCAACAAGTAAACATGTTCCAAAAAGGAACAACATCTCCATGTTCCAACAAGGAACAAACTTCAATCTTTACCAGCAACTAACAATGCTATAAGAGGGGCTGAGCAAAGCGGTAACATAGCCAAACAATGGTTTGCTAGGACAAGGTGGGTTAGAGCCTTGACATTGCAATTTGGGAGGCATGAAAAGCAAGTGGTAGGCATCGTAGCATAGGCATAGCAAAAGAGCGAGCATCTAGCAAAGCAAAGATAGAAGTGATTTCGAGGGTATGATCATCTTGCTTGAGATCCCGCAAGGAAGAAGAACGAGTCCATGAAGAAGACAAATGGATGTAGCCAACGTATCCTCACAAACGCAACGTTACCGGATTACCGAGAAGAAGTACACCAGAAAGAAACAAACAACATAGTAAACAACCACGACATGAACATGGCAGGATGCACAATCAAGTATGATGCATGCCCGGTTTAATGAAGCATGGCATGGCAAAGTGCACAAGAAACCCTACAAATTAAGTGGAGCTCAATATGCAATGAGTTGCATATTGACGAAACACCACATTCAAGCTATTTAGTTCGATCTCGTTTAGGTACTCAACAATATTAAATGTTGCTAAACATGGCAAGAGGAGAGCATAAGGAAATCATCTATTTAGGCAAGTTTAAATGAGGCTGGAACGCCAAACAACAATTCCGGTAAAACCCCATATGCAATTAGCAATTTAAAGCAAACAACAATTTTAAACATTCTTGATGTTGTTATCATGATGCGGATGACATGTGCAAAATTATGCAAGTTTTAAAGAAAATGTTGATAAGAACATTTTATGGAGCATTTGTCATCGTGGCAGAAAGAAAAGGGATGACACGACAATGGTAACGAAAACGGTGCCACTACAACGTTCCAGTTCCGGTAACTCGATTGAGATACCGATGCAAAGGAGAAGTGTGCGGATGCGTGCAAAAGATGGTGGGGCACTCCCGGATACCGGGTGTCCCATGTGTCGACGATGGTGACAAGGCAAAAGAGGGGTAACGTGCACCGACAATTCGAGCACGGAGCAAGCACGAGCATCTCATACATCACACATGCATTCGTTCACGGGTGGTCGTCTCGGGGTTATACCTTCGAAGCGTGCAAATGGGACATTCTCGCGACGGCGGTAGGGGAAGTAGCCGTTCTCGCATGCTCTAGGGTCGACGGTAGAGGTTCTCGCGATCTCGGCGATGGTAGTGGTACATGTTTATCGTTGCTCGAGTTTCCGTAGATGTCCATGTCATCGGTGTCGTGGTACTTGGGGTCTTCGGACTTTCCGGTCCCGTTCTGGCGACGGTAGTCGTTCACGTTCGTTCGGAGAGGTACTTGATGACTCCAACGTCTTCGGGGCGACGGTAGTGGTTCACACGAAGGTAGTCAAACTTGAGGGATCCGAGGGCTCCGGGCATCGTGCACCGTTCGTAAACGTTCGGGTCTCCCGTAGAGGTACTAGACGAATCCCGGGTATGTAGTCGTACACACACGTAGATGAACTTGATGAATCCGAACTCTTCGAGGGTCGTCGTGGTGCTCGTTCATGTAGTAGTCGTTCACATGTTTTTGGTGGGAGTCTTCGACAGAGGTACTTGACGGCCACGGGTGCATTGGGGTCTTCGGACTTGCCGGCGGTGTCCGTCTCCTCGGGTCAAACCTGATGTACAAGGGCCAGAGTGGCCGGTAGCGGCAGGATGAAAGCACGGAGGCCTACGGCTGGTCACGGTCAGCTGCGGGAAGCAGGGCATGACAAAGGGCCTGAACCCAAGCAAAAGGAACACAATCAACCATGTGCAAATGCTCGAACAACATGATACAAACATGGTATGCTATGCGGGATGCGGTATGTGATGCATATGCAAGATTTGACAAGGAATGAATGAACCTAGCCTCAACTTGGAAATCCAAGAGTACCACTGGAAAGGTGAGGTGATTTTGGTTGAAATCGATATAAAGATCACCGGAATCGGATGCACGGTTTGGAAATGGCAAGCGAAACAAATATGGCACCGGTCTGCGATAAACAGCAAGTAGCCATCTAAACGCATCAAGATAAATATGCTACAGCACTCAAACATGGCAAAAAATACATGACAGGGATCCACTCATAATGCTTAACAAAATATTAACACTGAGCTACAGCCAATTCATCCATTAACCGGTTCAAACAAGCATGGCAAAAGTGCAATTGGTAAACAGGTTTCAGACTTGGTGAAATTAACACAAGCCTGGAATTTCAGATCAGGTTGCACACTTTGGAGCATGGAAACTAGATGCTACAGGAACTTAACATGGCAAATCAAGGAATGACATGGAGATAATCAAAGAACTTAACAAAAGTCCCTTAGTGACCTTGAGCCAAAAGGGATCAGAAAATACAATTGCAAGCATGTAAACATGGCAAAAGCATAATCAGATCTCAGACTTAGTGAAAAACTGGAGCATGCAAATATGTTAACAAGTAGGCATGTTTACGAGCTCGATGCACTCACTACAGAGCAAGGCATGACAATCTAAGCATACAACCATTAAGAATACACATTATATAAGCTAGACATAGCAAGAACAACAACATAGCATGCACGGATCAACAACAACATCCTCGGCAAAATCGCTAACAAGTAGACAATCTGCCCAGATTCACGAAATAGCAAAGGTAGAGCTTGATTGTCTCAAGCTAGGTTGTTCCATAATTGCAAGCAAAGACATGGATGGATAGATCACTACAAGATTAACAAATCATCCTTACTGATCATCCTCAAAAGAGGCACGGATCACTAGGAAACAACATGAACATATGGCATATTGATAAAAACAGATCAAGGACTTAGTGAAATTGCTAAGTCCCTGAAATCAGCATTAACGAATGCACCACTTTGCAATCTTGTGCTAGTCACCACACACATCACAAAAATACATGGATAGCACCTCTGTAAAGATGGCAAAGCATATAACAAAACTCATGAAGAGCTCAGGAGCATATCATGCACACATTAAACATGGCAAAAATGACAAATAGCTATTTGGTGCAGCAGATCTGACAATTAACTCAAATCGCACTCTTCCAACAGCATTTTGGGCATCAAGATGAGCTCAAATGAAAATGATGAAATGAGATGAAGGTTAAGCATAATGTAATTCTTATTCTTGTTTCATCCACATGTTAATCTTTTCTTCCAGAGTTTGTTCATGATGATTAAATTCTTGGCTTCAATAGCTCATCTTTCTTTTCCGGAGTTCCAAGCTCTCGCAATTATATCATCACAAAGATCCATCAAAATCATTACAAGGTTTCACCTTGTGTTTTCAACTTCGCTTTCTTTTCGTTATCCTTTTGTTACCGGAGTTGGCCATGAAGGTTCTACATGATGGTTCATCAAGGATTTAATTCATTCTCGAAGTGTTCATTGAGATTCTTTTCTAAGAAGCTCAAGCTTTCTTCATATTGTAATCCGGAGTGCAATTCTTTCTTCCGTATCATTGGAGGTGGTATTATGTCATTCTTGATAATTTGAATTCATGTTTCATGATTCACATGTTGTCATGAATGAGGTATTTTAAATCCATCAACCTCTTCGTTGGAGTTATCTTGTGTCATGTTTCTCCTAAAGCCTTCTCTAAGGATTGTTGCTATTTATGGTGCTTATAAATGACCCAAGTTCTTCATTTATCCTCCCGGTGAAATAAGTTCTCGTATCCTTGTTGATATCAATCCAATCTATTGTTTTTCGTTAGCGGCAGAATTTCACCTCATAGTTTTGAGATGTTCTCCATCAGCCCACTACAAGCTTACTCTTTTCGTTGTTGGTTTTTCAAACAACTTTGTTCGAACCTTCTCCTAAAGATGCTTTTGCAAGCTCATTTAAGGTAGAAGATGTTGTTTTCTCCTCCGTTCATTCCATTCCATTTCTCTCTTTTCTTCCGGAGGCATTGTGTTGTTGCTCTCTTCAACCCTTCTTCTTGTTCTTGTCAGGACCTTGTTCTCTTCATGCTTATCCATTTAACCGGAGTGTCGCGTCCTCTTTTCAAGTATCCTCTCATCTTGTCAAGATCATGTTCAATTCCTTCCATGTCCAACCGGAGTGTTGTCGTATGTGATCTCTATCATTCCGTGTGCTTCGTCTTTCAACCAGAGTGCTTGCATGTGCTTCTTGTTCATTGCATCCTTTATTCTTATGTATTTCAACCTACAAGGTTCTAGTAATGTTCCTTGTTCCTCTTTCCTAACGGAGTGTTTTCAACTTTGTGCATGTTCATTGTTTTATTTTCTCAAAATGGCTTAACCTTTTCAAGGTTCCTTGGTTTCACTCGTTTCTCAAAGGAGCAACTTAGTTTTACCTCTTCTCTTTTCTCTTCTGTTTTTCCCTCCGGTGCCATTCTAGATCTCGGGACGAGATCCTCTCATAGTGGTGGAGTGTTGTGACGCCCAAGACCGGAGCTTCAGATGCCTTCCATGTTTCCGAGTGTTGTCGGGTGATTCGTTCTGGTTCGTTGCATCATGTGCATTGCATCATGCCATCATATCATCATGTCATAAGTCTTTTTGCATCTCAACTAAATAATTTGTGTGGATCTTCGATCCATTTAAATTGAGGGAAGAGTGACTTCTCTTTATAACATTATCCTCCCGATATTAGGGAGCTATATTAAATATTCCATTTTCGGAATCACCTATAACACACTTGCAATTTATCACATGCCCTTTTCCACTTCAAGTTTGGTCCCCAAACTTTTCCTGTAATTTCTTTCGTCACTTCCCCGAGCTCCACCTAAATTCTCAACATTTCTAGGCACTTCAAAACCCTAGCCCTAGTTCAAACCATTTGATTAAATTCAAATGAGTTTACATTCATATCTTCCAATCTTGCCACTTCTAATTTTCTCGAACCTTGCATATTTTTATGAGTCCGGGAAATTGTCCTCGTGCCCAGATTCCGCCCCTACCTTCTCTTTATTTTCCTTCTCCTTCTCCGGTTTGTTTTCTCAAAGAAAAAGAATGGAGAGAGGAGCCCAGCCAGGCCTTTGGCCACTTGGGCCTCCTAACAGAAGCCCACCTAACCTAAACCTAGGCCCGATCCCCTCCTCCATCTCCTCTCCCCTCGCGCCGCCAGGGAGCCTGACTCCCGCATCTCGCTCGATCCCATCTCATCCCCCTCGTTCCCTTGCACCATCTCTCCCTCCTCTCGATCCATCTCTCTCCCCAATTCCCTCGCGCCTCCTGACGCCATCCAGGCCAGGGTTCCCTCGCCACCGGAGCGGAGCTCCTCTACATGCCGCGAGACCCCCGCGCCCGACCTCCTCCTTGCTGCCCTTGGTGCTGCGCCACCAGACCTCCCCGTCGCCCTCGTCATCGACCAGCGTGCCCCTGCCTTCCTCCCTCCTCCTTCGGTTCAGGGAGCCAGGCCAAAGCCTGTCGGCCTCCTCGCCGCCGTTCACCTTCGCATCGAGCTGCCAGAGAGCGCCGCCGCGCCTCCTGCCATGGCCTCCATCTTATCTTCCTCGCGCGCCCGCGACCAGGGCTCTCGTCATCAAGTTCGCCTGCGCGCTATCTCCTGCTCCTTCGACCTTGCCTTGCTCTGCGACTAGCGCCATCGCCCACTGCTTCCTGCGTTGAGGAGCCCCGCCAGCCAAGTCCCTGTGCTCGCGCCTCCTGCCCGAGCCGTCCTCTTCAGACAAGTCCACGGCTGCCGCTTCACCAGGGACGCCGGGCGCCACCAGCTGCAGTTCTAGACAGCCCCGCCGCCAAGTCCCGTCACCGGAGCTCGCCTTCATCCCGACTCCGGCAGGTTCAGGCCCTTTGTTGTGCCCTGCTTCCCGCAGCTGACCATGACCAACCATAGGCCTCCGTGCTTTCATCCTGCCGCTGCCGGACACTCTGGCCATTGTACATCAGGTTTGACCCGAGGAGACGGACACCGCCGGCAAGTCCGAAGACCCCAATGCACCCGTGGCCGTCAAGTACCTCTGCCGAAGACTCCCACTGAAAACACGTGAACGACTACTACATGAACGAGCACCACGACAACCCTCGAAGAGTTCGGATTCGTCAAGTTCATCTACGTGTGTGTACGACAACATACCCGGGATTCGTCTAGTGCCTCTACGGGAGACCCGAACGTTTATGAACGGTGCACGACCCCCGGAGCCCTCGGAACCATCAAGTTTGACTACCTTCGTGTGAACCACTACCGTCGCCCCGAAGACGTTGGAGTCATCAAGTACCTCTCCGAATGAACGTGAATGACTACCGTCGCAAGAACGGGACCGGAAAGTCCGAAGACCCCAAGTACCACGACACCGATGACATGGACATCTATGGAAACTCGGGCAACGATAAACATGTACCACTACCATCGCCGAGATCGCGAGAACCTCTACCGTCGACCCTAGAGCATGCGAGAACGGCTACTTCCCCTACCGCCGTCGTGAGAACTATCCGTTTGCATGCTTCGAAGGTATAACCCCGAGACGACCACCCGTGAACGAATGCATGTGTGATGTATGAGATGCTCGTGCTTGCTCCGTGCTCGAATTGTCGGTGCACGTTACCCCTCTTTTGCCTTGTCACCATCGTCGACACATGGGACACCCAGTATCCGGGAGTGCCCCACCATCTTTTGCACGCATCCGCACACTTCTCCTTTGCATCGGTATCTCAATCGAGTTACCTGAACTGGAATGTTGCAGTGGCACCGTTTTCGTTATCGTTGCCGTGGCACCCCTTTTCTTTCCGCCACGATGACAAATGCTCCATATAATATTTTTATCAACATTTTCTTTAAAACTTGCATAATTTTGCACATGTCATCCGCATCATGATAACAACATCAAGAATGCTTAAAATTGTTGTTTGCTTTAAATTGCCAATTGCATATGGGGTTTTACCGGAATTGTTGTTTGGTGTTCCGGCCTCATTTAAACTTGCCTAAATAGATCATTTCCTTATGCTCTCCTCTTGCCATGTTTAGCAACATTTAATATTGCTGAGTACCTAAACGAGATCGAACTAAATAACTTGAATGTGGTGTTTCGTCAATATGCAACTCGTTGCATATTGAGCTCCACTTAATTTGTAGGGTTGCTTGTGCACTTTGCCATGCCATGCTTCATTAAACCGGACATGCATCATACCTGATTGTGCATCCTTCCATGTTCATGTCGTGGTTGTTTACTATGTTGTTTGTTTCTTTCCGGTGTACTTCTTCTCAGTAATCCGGTAACGTTGCCCAGATGCTCGCTCTTTTGCTATGCCTATGCTACGATGCCTACCACTTGCTTTTCATGCCTCCCAAATTGCCATGTCAAGCCTCTAACCCACCTTGTCCTAGCAAACCGTTGTTTGGCTATGTTACCGCTTTGCTCAGCCCCTCTTATAGCGTTGTTAGTTGCAGGTGAAGATTGAAGTTTGTTCCTTGTTGGAACATGGAGATGTTGTTCCTTGTTGGAACATGTTTACTTGTTGCGATATCACGATATATCTTATTTAATTAATGCATCTATATACTTGGTAAAGGGTGGAAGGCTCGGCCTTATGCCTGGTGTTTTGTTCAACTCTTGCCGCCCTAGTTTCCGTCATATCGGTGTTATGTTCCCGGATTTTGCGTTCCTTACGCGGTTGGGCTATTATGGGAACCCCTTGACAAATCGCCTTGAATAAAAATCTTCCAGCAATGCCCAACCTTGGTTTTACCATTTTCCACCTAGCCTCTTTTTCCCTTGGGTTTCCGGAGCCCGAGGGTCGTCTTATTTAAACCCCCCGGGCTAGTGCTCCTCTAAGTGTTGGTCCAAACTAGAGTCCTGTGCAGCGCCCCCTCGGAGAAACTCGTGGTTTGGTTTTAGTTGTATGGAGAGCTCATCTGAGTGTGCCCTGAGAACGAGATATGTGCAGCTCCTATCGGGATTTTTCGGCACATTCGGGCGGTGTTGCTGGATTTGTTTTAACTTGTCGAAGTGTCTTGTAGAACCGGGATGCTGAGTCTGATCGGAATGTCTCGGGAGAAGGTATATCCTTCGTTGACCGCGAGAGCTTGTCATGGGCTAAGTTGGGACTCCCCTGCAGGGATTTGAACTTTCGAAAGCCGTGCCCGCGGTTATGGGCAGATGGGAATTTGTTAATGTCCGATTGTAGAAAACCTGAAGTTGACCTTAATTAAAATACATCAACCACGTGTGTAACCGTGATGGTCTCTTTCCGGCGGAGTCCAGGAAGTGAACAAGGTGTTGGAGTTATGTTGACGTAGGTTGTTCTAGGATCACTTCTTGATCATAGTTTCTCGATCGTGCTTTGCCTTCTCTTCTCGCTCTCATTTGCGTATGTTAGCCACCATATATGCTAGTCGCTTGCTGCAGCTCCACCTCATACTTTTACCTTACCAATAAGCTTAAATAGTCTTGATCACGAGGGTGCGAGATTGTTGAGTCCCCGTGGCTCACAGATACTTCCGAAACCAGCTTGCAGGTGCCGATGAGTCCGTGTAGATGATGCAACCAAGCTCAGGAGGAGCTCGACAAAGATCTTGTCCTTTATGTTGTTTCATTCTAGTTGATCAGTAGCGGAGGCCAGTTGGGGTCGATCGGGGATCTGTGTAGCATTTGGGGTAGTCTTCTTTTATTTTGGTTCCATAGTCGGACCTTGATTGTATCTGGATGATGTATTGCTTTATTCATGTATTGTGTGAAGTGGCGATTGTAAGCCAACTATGTATGTCTTTCCCTTATGTATTACATGGGTTGTGTGAAGATTACCTCACTTGCGACATTGCTTTCAATGCGGTTATGCCTCTAAGTCGTGCTTCGACACGTGGGAGATATAGCCGCATCGAGGGCGTTACACTGGCCCACCTATCATACAGCCAAAGGCAGGTGCAGTAGAGGGCCGAGGAGCAGTACGAAATCCTACGCACCTGCGCACGCTAACCAAGGGCAAGAGTGATCACTCGAATCGCAAGATCAGTTGACTAGAAGCTAAGCTAGACCCATGGAGGCGATGAGCGCGAGCATCAGCCGGCTATGCTAGATGGTCCACGACGCCGGCCTGCGGCCCGACACCGAGGAACGTCTCCAGGTAGTATTGCTTGAAGCTGCCAGGGCGAGGGGCCGCTTGGACTACAGCTTCGTCTCCTTGTTCGACGAGGTCCTCGACAAGAAGCTTGCGGACGACTTTGACGTAAGCCTCCAGCCAACGCGCCCAGGCTCTACGATGCCCGCCACCCTCAGCGGCCACTATGGTGACAACCTATTCGATGCACTGGTGGCCCTGCGACTACCCACCGTCGCACCGGAGAATGTCCACCTCGAGGTCACGCTCGCCGCGCAGCGCCTGGCGCAGCAAGACACCATCGACATAATCACCCACGTCTACGCGCAAATCTTCCACAAGGACTACTACATGCAAGAGGAGGACGATAGGACGCTGGCCTTCTTGGACCGCAGGGCAACCTTGGACGGCACTGTTCAGAAGCACGTTTAGCTCGCTGCCAACGCCGCTGCTCCTCACACGTCGGTTGGTGACCCGGCGCACTAGGGCGTGAGGATGTTGTTGATGGATCTGTATGTATTTTTATCTTTCCGTCAAATCCATGTAGTATATGATACTACAGTAATTATCTTACCTTTCTCATCAACTTCATAATTTTCGTACGTACTCCATGTATGAACGGCGCCAGAACCAAACTTCTCATTACTCTAGGCAAAATCGTTATTTTCTATCTATCGGTCGCGCCATGGAGCAGAACCAAATTTTACAAGTTACGAGTTCAAAAGGAAAAGCCTGCCGTGTTCGTGTCGCACCCCCACACGGTTGGTCCGGCACGCCGCTCAAGCGGGAATGCATGCGGTGTTGCATTTTCACTTACATGTGGGACTGCAGTTGAGCAAATCGACTATCGGCAAACCCCCACCCCGCCCACCGCGCGATGGCTGAGAAAACAGGAGGGAGAAGAGAAGGCTGTAGCATGGACTCCAAGAAAATTGGTGTCGGATGGGACGCGTGTCGGTGGCGTGTGCCGTACTGCTAGACGTGAATGCTAGTTATGGCCCATGCCACCCCACTATATCAAGCCTATATCGAGGTACGTAGAACAAATTTCCCACAGTCCGTGCTCAGCCCTCCTCTATCTCTCTTCTCAGCCAGCCAGCGGATGCGCGGAGCCCATCGTCTGTTTGCTCACATGCGGCCCCACGTGTCAGTGAAAACGCAAGAGGACCCACTGAAGCTGCACATCTTTCACCTCAACGTGTTGGTGATGAAAAACAAATCCAATAAAGATCTTCGGTGGCCGCTTTTGGAGTTACTCAAGAGTAGTAAGATTCTATTTACAATTTAACCCAAGATGCACATCTTGTGGCTTCAACTACCACTCTATTTTGTTTCATGACACGACCTGGATGATGGATGTCCCACGTGTCGTCAAAAGGAGGAAGAACCCGACCAAATCTTTGGTTGTGCTCTCGGATTAGACTAGTTGTGCTAACTTAAATTTTTTATTGTGTACTCCCTCCGTTCCAAAATACTTGACTTCCATTTGTCCAAAAATGGATGTACCTATATACTAAAACATGTCTAGATACATATATATTTTGACAAATAGAAGGCATCTATTGTGCAACGGAGGGAGTAGCATGGATGCAACTTTTTGTATTGGGAAGAAGAGTACATCCATATATTGATAGAGCACAATTTAGTAGATGTTCTATCACTTTTAGCTAGCACAGAGGCTAGAGATGAGATTAGTGCACTTGTTGATACTCCTACTAGAATAGAGGCTAGACATGAGACTAGATGCGAGGAAGCAACGTCTACTTCTTTACACTCGAAGAAGAAAGAAGAATGCAAGATCGAGCCTCCGCAGATCAACAATGAAATGCATTGAGAAGGCACTAATCCAATTTACAGGACTAGTAAAATGTATTCTTGTGGTTCTTGTTTTCTTTGGTCTTGCTTTTCTAGTCAAAATTATCGTTGGAGTTCGTGCAAAACGAAGGTCCGTTTGGGGTCGTGCGTTGGAGTTGGCCTTACAAGTGGGACCGCGGTTAAGGAAACCGACTATCGGCAAACCCCCACCTCACCCGCCGCGCGATGGCTGAACTTAGAGAAACGACGAGGTTGAAGAGATTGCTCTAGCACGGACTCCAAGAAATAATATGGTGTCAGATGGATGTCGTGGTGGGGGCGTGTGCCGTACTCCTAGACGTGAATGCTTGTTCTGGCCCATGCCACGCTACTACTCCTACTACCTACTCCTACTATATAGTACTAGTATCGAGGATTCGAGGTGCTGGTTACATACAGCGAACACATTAACATATGGCTACAGTAAAAACACCCGCCCGACGCGCGAAGCATGTGAAGCTAGTACAAATAGTGTACTACTATTGTTGATTGGCCTCATCCGATAACATGTTGCAATGCACGTACAATTATGTATTCGGAAAATATTTTTTTGCCTCGTCGCACCACTCACTCATAGAAGCGACTCGAAAGCCATTCATAAATTTAGTAAGTTTATCACAGGCTTATCATTTTATTACATACAACATGTCATCAACCCACATCAACAACGAGGATACATTATAAATACTAAAGTTTTCACCACACAACAAATAACAATCAATGAAATGAACTTCAACTCAACCATTCCTCGGTGTTGGAAACGCTTGCTTTGAAACAAGTGAATTCTCTAGGACGGGCCATCGATTGTCGATCTGGAAACCAACGCATGACTGATCATCCAGGCTGAAGCGGCCTACTATATCAGTACCAGGGTAGGGAACCGCCCAATTGTCCGAGGTATAGACACAGTTGCTTCTCATAAATGGTACTAGTAACGTTGTGTCAACAGCAATTGGATCGCCTTTCATCATCATCGGATAGTTTTGTCCAAGGAAGAGCGAGTTTTCTCCAAGACTATCAATTCTGTACCAGGGAGAAGGAGTTGGCGCTAGCACACTAGTATCCATCCCGAATACCATGCAACGGGTGTTGGAATAGGTCCGGAGAGTGCGACCATGGGAGACTACACCTTCTTCCTTAGCAGTAACATCATCAGTGGGCTGTATACACACAAGAAGAAGTGATCCATCGGAATTAGTTGCCAGGCGCCACAGAGTATATGGGCGTTGCTCGTCGTCATGCTCGTGATCATCACCATCGTCATATCCCCCTTGGTTATAAAAAATTTCAAGTATAGGTGGTGGGATGTTCACAGGACCTTGGAAACATAAGAAGAAGGTTAATTAGTAAAGGGAAACTTGCTAACCCGCATGCATGTGGATGAAACAATTATAATTATGATGGAAGACAAACGTACCAAAACTACGAGGATCCCATGCAAAAATAGTGCCACGAGTGGTGGCAACAAACACAAGGCCATCGTATCGAATTGCATCATAGTACTCATCCATGTACAGAAACTGATTTTTGAGCAATATCCATCGAGTCAAACCACCAAGGAAGGCAACAAGCTTGTCGAAGATAGCAAAAACTTGATAGTTGTTGTAATTCCAAGAGCGGTTGGGAACTCGACAAATTGCTATCTTCCGTAGAAGACAGTCACCATGATCGTATTTGAATGTGCGTATAATACCGGTGTGCTCAACCTTTGGGCAGTCTGCTGAGATTTTTGGAAGTTGAACTCGGTCAAGAGTGTACACATTCACAAGTTCCCACTCGCAGTTGGACCCAATGTAAACAATCCAATCTCCATTTGCGCTCGCCCAAGCCTTGCCCTCAAGCGATGGCATCTTAACATCATACGTATCATTATCAAGCGGCATCAAATTGCAAAGGGCGAGGCCTCCGTCATGCCAGCGCCAATCATCAGGCTCACGGCGAAGAAGATAGGGGAGATCAAACCGCTCCTTGACTCTTGGGTTCCTTGTAATGATGTTATTAGTTGAGTCGAGAATGGGCTTGAACAAACCTGCCATGCTAGCCGAGGTGATGACGTCGCACCGATCAATGAGTTCCTCCACCACGCCATCTTTCAGATCGGGGCAAGAATAACGGGGTCATTTCTGGCCTGTTCCCTCCATGGAGAAGACGATCGAACAATGGCAGAAGAAAGGGTGAAGGGCTGAAGGAAAATGGAGGAGGGAGAGGAAGAGCGTGCGACAGCAGTTCCAAATCAAGAGGGAAAGGCGAAGAGTCGGTGGATGGTTGCGAGTTTGCCATGGTTCACGAAGAGGCACCCCGGCCTACACGTCTGTTCGGAAATACTCCTACTACTCGCCATAGTTTGGAACGAGACCACATGTCAACGAAACATGGTGTGTAATTTCTCGTGCAAAATGCGATCTGGCCGCGTTGGCGCGAGGTGCCGCATTAGTTATCGACCTTTATTTTTTTAATGGCGTGCCGATCAGTTTTTAAGTATGACTAACTGGTACTGTACGCAGAGAAAATATAAACTACTCTACCACTACTCCACCTCCAGTACTAGTAGTATAAAAAAGATATATAGGCTGGAGCTTCAGCGCTTTCTTGCTAAGGGCTGCCCACTTGCTTCTTACACTACCACCCTCTCTCCAGATCTAAAAAACACGGCCCCTCTCTCCTTCCTCACCGGTGGTCACAGATCCGCCGGTGAAGAAAAGGACGTGTAGCGTTGACGCACTCGTCGTCGGCGAGCGAGGTCACACACTGACGACAATGCCGTCCTCTCAGACCTAGCGCTCGCACGGGATGGCCTCCGTCCACAAGCTCGCTGCCATAGTGTGTGCGGAGGAGCAAGACCATGAGCGAAGCCACTTCCCGTCGACCCTTAGGTATGCTACCTCTTTTCGAACCATAACCTTGTTCTATTGCCCCATCTGCCACGTCGTTGCATGTGGATCTTTTTCCACTCCACCATCTTCTCAATTTGCTATCCTCTGCTCTGCTGGCCACGCAGACGAAAACCATAATTTGCACTATTAAAGGAAACCCTACTTCATGCAGACTAATCCATGTCTGGGTAGAATAAGGAAAGGAAGGGAGACTGTACTGTCTAAGAGAGTAGGCATCGAACCCGCATCTAGGTTGAAAAGGGGAAAATCACTAGCTAAGGAACGAGTCTCGTGTCTCTTGGTTGAAGAAGGGTAGAAAGGCATGACAACACAATAGAGAATGACCAGGTCGATCGGTTTGTTGTCCTCGCATAGGAAAAAGGTGGCTAAAGAGAACAAAAATGGGACGTAATCCACATATGCTGCCTATATATTTGTTGCTCTGGGCAACCATACCTACCTCACCACTCTGCGTCCATGGATATACATCGTACTGGTGCGCCCACTGTCCGAATGGGCCTTCCATGCTCTTATTGCCACTTTTTTTGCTGTTAGTATAACGCCAGCAGTCAAGTCAAGCAATGCTACTGCTAAAGTGATGCCACATTTAACTAATGCCGTTCTCAGTCTAATGCCACCGATAAATTTAAGCAATGCCATTAAATGTCACTGGATTATTTCAGGGTTAGTTGTTGATTGTGGATGTATTAAAGATTTTTCAGCTAAGGTTGTCTAATGCTGTTGCACAGCCAGTATACCAACGATGAAACTTGTTACTACCTTTAGATTTTTGCACTGTTAATGCTTATAGATTACATACCTCACTTTCATGAGATAAGTTAATTTTTTTGTATAGTGTCACCAAAATGCCAAGGCGCTGATGTCATTTTATTTTGGTTAAACTGCACAGACAATTATGAAGACAAGAGGAAAGGTCAAGAGTGGGCACCTCCTCCTCCGGCTATTCTCTTGATTCGTTCGATCAAGTTTTTATGTTTGATCGATTATGAAGATTGGGATAGCAATTTTAAGGTCCCCCCGAGTTCGAAATGATATTTACCTTGGAGGTACATGGTTTGCAATTTTTTTACACTGCCATTAGTTAATAATGCTAGTTACCATCAGATTTTTGTATTTGGTTTAATGCTCATGCACAGCTAGTATACTAATGCTGAAACTTGTTACCTTTACATTTTGTATTGTTAATTCTTATAGAAACCTTCCAGTTCTAGAGTTTACTGAAATCAGTTCAGTAAAACCATTGTATTGTACCCTGTAATAAACTAACTACTCTACTGTTGCACTAGCCACTGGATTAGTGTATATTTGTACTATTCGAATGGTGTTGCATTAGCGTATGGACATAAATAAAGTGAGGCAAGCTTTCCCAGATATGTGCTCAAGAAAACTACTACCTGTTTTTCTAAATACTAGACGTTTGGGTACTTTAAATTGAACCGCGAAAACGTCTTATATTAAGGAACAAAGGGTGTAGAGTTCACTTAAATTATCCCGATAAAGCTAGTCACACCTTTGTTAAAATTAATGTTCATTATGTTATCGGAGGAGGTCTGTATGTTTGTCTCTAATGCCTGTCGACTACATACCTGACATCATGATGTAATGTTAAGTCATTTCCTTTTGTATAGTGTCACTGAATTGTCAAGGCGGTGATGGCATTTTATTTTAGTAGAACTACACAAAATTTGCTTAAAAGAAGAGGAAAGGTCAAGAATGGCTCAGTTTTTCAGAAAAAACTATGTATGCCTTCCTGACATCAGCCGCTGTTGCTTTATTTATTCCTTCAAACAGGTGGTTAGAAATAGTCTTGCTACCTTTTCCCATTAAGAAATTGGAATGCTTGTATTTGTGAGTCTATGCTTCAACTAGTGCCACTTTTAGAGTAATCACACTTTCAATATTTATGCAAACAGGGATGCTCGATTTTAGTGGAACTGCACAAAAAGTCCAACTAGTTCAACATTAGGAGCATGTTTTTTTTCCAGACCTTTATATCCAATTGGTGGCACTATGAGCTGTTCATTACGAAGGTACATGGTTTGCTACTATCTTGCTACTCTTTTTGTACTGTCATTAGATAGTAATACTAGTGGTTTGCATGTCAATTTATTATCAGGGTGGACCTACATTGGAGGTGCAGGACAGGATTCAATGATTGGATGCTCAATTTCGGTTGTATCGATTTCACCTCTTCCATCACTGCGAACATGGATATCCTTGGTCTGATGAAGAATAGGCGCTATATTTCTTCTCTGAACCAGCAAATCAATTCAGTATGAAATTGTCCAGGGCAAAACATAACTGTATCAGATTGTCTAGTACAGAACATGACAGATGCTAAGCAGAAGAGACATGTTTAAACCGAAAATACAAGGTGTGGTATATGTTTACTAGCTGCTTGATATTTGTGCAGACAGAGATGTCTGCCCGTTGCTATTTGGCAAACAAACAAAGTGTCCGCAATTTTGGTTGAACTGCACAAGAGAATAGTATAGTCACTGCATGTAGTGCCATTTGAAAATAGACACACAAAGATTGGGTAGTCACTTCATGGACTGCAGAAAAGTAGTACTGTACTATTTATTGGCCAACACTAGGTGCTTCATTGCTGTGGTCTGATTATACAATGGGCATCATTTTGCCTAAATTTAAAGTTTGTATTCCGAAAATAGTCTTCGGTGTGATCAAGAGAAGACCAAATCATATTGAAGTGGATGTTCCTCCATCATGTGTGGTTCATTCTCATGGTTCCAGCTGTTGGTGAAACCACTTACGTTTGCAAGAGGAATTGTAGACTTCACAAACAAATTTGTCTTTCAGTCTGTACTGAATGCTGGCCAAGAGAAGCATCCATGTTAGTAGGAAGAACATATGTTTTTTCTAGATCTTTGCTTTTGGAGCTACATATTTGTATATGATCTGTGAATCGTTGAGATGCATTAACTTGTTGATCTTATGTATGGGAATCGTACTAGTTAGTTTTAGTTGCGACGCAAGATCCGAAGTGGCTGATCTTTGCTTTTGGAGCTACATATTTGTATATTATCTATGAATCATTGAGATGCATTAACAGTTACTTATTTTTGTTCGCTCAGTGTTTACAAGTTACTGATCGATCACTAGTTAGCCTACAAATGCGCTCCTGGCAGTTCTATTTGTGACGCAAGATGCGAAGTGGCAGTTTTTTGAATAAAAATGCCTACCTCTGAAGAAACTGACAAGCTACACTATCGATCCTACACGAATAAAAATGCCTACCTCTGAAGAAACTGACAAGCTACACTATCGATCCTACACGGATAAATAGCAGAACACGCACGTACTACCTCCTTTCCGGTTTGCAGGGCTCAATTCAAGAAACGGCCTACTTGATCCTACACGAATAAATAGCGGATCACGCACGTACTAGTACCTCCTTTCCGGTTTGCAGGACTTAATTCAAACCTCTCACCAACCAAGGTACTCCCTCCGTCCGTGTTTATTAGTCCCGTGAGCAAAGCAGCAAGACCAAGGCATGGCAATAATTAACGGCATGCAGAAGTTTAAGCCTAATTAATTCCAGTGATTTAAGTGGTTGCATGCGTTCCCTCAGCTGCGACTCGTTGCTTGCTGCTTCGCGTACTGCCTGTGAGCGATTCTGAGTGCCTGCATGCAGCCGGCCGTAATTAAGGCAGCTAACTGATGCGAAAAAAGATATGCTTTAATTATTGCGGCTTTTTAAATCCATGGAATCATTATTGACAAGGAGGGAGATGATTCGAGTGCACTCCTTTGATCACCATGCCCGCGTGCGACCCAGATGGGATGGGACGACACAGTCATAATTTTAGTTTCTCTAGTTTTCCATGGCAAGCTGGCGCGCTATGTCATTATGCATTGAATTCCGATGACCGTCGCGCTACCTTCCGCCTATAAGTACTATTTCCCGGCCTTCTCTGGTGCCACCGTGACCCAACTCGCCATATCCTCATAAGCCCCCACCGGCCCGACGTCGCTCGCCACGTCCGCCATGCCCCCGCCCATCCGTGGTAGGCGACGCCGGAGGAGGTCGCCGCTGGAACTAGTGTTCGAGTTTTCACTGGAAGGCAGACGGAGGGAGGAGGCATTCTATCTGTCTTTAGATGGCAATGCGGAGATCGAGGAGTTGTTGGAGCGCGACCGCATGGTGGAGGAGCAGGGGTTGTTGGAGCGCTATTGCCTGGCGGAGGAGCATCGTATCGCTGATTTGCGCCGCCAGCGGGACATGGAGCAGCAGCGCACCAACGCTCTGAATCACGAGCAGAGCGCCCACAACTGGGCCGACTACGTGCAGGCCAGCGCCCGGCAAATAGCCCTGGAGGCTGTCGGGCACGCACGCGTTCACGACGCCAATTTTTTACTACCAGCTCGTCAAGTGGGTTTCCCACTTGGAAGCCGAAGCTTCGGTGGACCACGCCGGCATGGAAAGGGCCAACGTGCGCGAGCAACGCGCCCTATCGCACCTCTTGCAAGTCCGAGGCGAGTCACACGTCGCTGGTGCCAGCGTTTAGCGTGTACCATAGATGGCGGCCGGCATTGTCTAGTTAGCTAAGAGTAAGTTAGTACTTGTGTGCTACTAGAGTATTAGTGGGAGTAGATAGTTAACTTGGCTATGATGGTTGTCAATGTGGAAGTTCAGTACTCTATGTGTGGATCAGACCTGTTACTTTGCTCTGAATGTTGAACTTTCCGTTTGAACATATGGAATGGGCTGTTATTTTTTTAAATGGGTTGTATTTGTCCTCCACGGGTTTAGAGGCTGACTTGTGGGCCTAGCAAGTTGACGCGTATAGAATCAGGAGATGATTGTATGTGGAGAGGATGACACCAGGGACCCGCCAAGGTCATGGCATTACGCAAGCAAGTGCCTCCTTATTTCAAGTCAATAAAAAATGGCTCCTCCTAGTGGATTTCTGACATCTGGGTCCCATGCCATTGTCAACGTAGTCAATAAACGAGAGAATTGCACAACGAGCGGCTGACACCAGGGACCCAGCAGCTCGCCTAGTTATTTTTGTTTTGGGTTAATTTGATAAATGCCACTCCAAATCTGGTGTATCCGAGAAATTCCACTGCAATTTCCAAACTTTGAAAAATGACATTTCATGCCATTTCTAGTGGCATTTTTCGAAGTCTAGAGTGTCCTTTTTCAAAGTTTGCAAACTGCAGTGGCGTTTTTCAAAGTTTGCAAAAATTGCAGTGGCATTTTTCAAAGTTTGGAAATTGCAGTGGAATTTTTATGAATCACCATAATTGGAATGGCATTTATCTAATTAGTTTTTGAGACGGGAGCGGGGTGTCAACTGGGCTGTGCGGGACATTCTGGCCTGTCTAGACAACCTTTTCTTTTATCTTTACCACAGACCAGCCCAGTAGTTTTTTTCTTTCTGGAAATGGCTAGCCCAGTTTTTTTGTGATTTGTCAAGTAAGTCGCTTTATCAGGCCTGTTGGGCTGCAAATATTTCAAGACGAGGAGAGCTTCATTCGGCTGGCCGAGAAAATGGCCTATCAGTAATGAGAAATGGGCTATACATTTTTAAAACACATCAAACCGGCAATTAGTTTCAAATATCTTTTTTTCATTTCGAGATTTTAAATTGCATTAATTTTTATGCGTGGACAATTTATTGGATTTTATGTTGATATACATTTATTTTTAAAATCAGTCTGAATGTGACTCGAAATTTCGGGATTAAAAACAGTTCAGACCACACCGACATATGAAAAATTTCGTATAAATTTTTAACCGTGGCCACAATATGGGCTGTAATGCTAACAAAAAGAATATGAGCTCCAAAAAAACCCGTAAGAATTAGCAAATGGGCTGTAAATTATTTGAAATAATGGCAGATGGGTTGTATGCTGTTTTCCACAGATTTGAGGCTTTCCACAGATTTGAGGCTTTCCACAGATGGCTTGTATACTGTTGGATGTTCATCCAACGGCCGTCGTGCTTCTTCAATCTCTGCTCTTCCTGCTCCAGCTGATGAAGACATGTACCTAGGGTAGGGGCACGGACCTGTCCAAGGAGCCCCACCCTAGAACGTCCCTAGGAGAAGTCACCTTTCAATCGACTTGAAGGTATCCCACTCGACCATGAAGCCAACCACTCGACCGCCAGGAGACCTATAGTCACTCCGCAGGCAAACGGTCAGCTGTTAAGTAGTCTTTATGGTCATTATAGCACTTTATTAAGGGCGTTACCAGTAACGCCCGACCTTAAATGTACCTTAAACCCTGCATTACTGAGGGCAGGAGGGGGCCGGCGAAGTCTATATAAGCCACCCCCCTCCTCAGTATGAAGGGTTCGCACCCCTATTATTCACACGCCAGTAATCCATTCGACCGCCTCCAGGCACCGAGACGTAGGGCTGTTACTTCCTCCGCGAAGGGCCTGAACTCGTACATCTTGGTGTGTTTACAACTTCCCAATAGCTGAGATCTAGCCTCTCCATACATACCCCCCTACATCACTGTCAGAGTTAGAACCACGACAGTTGGCGCCCACCGTGGGGCCAGAATCTTAGCGCCTGATTGGAGAAGTTGCGATTTTTCCGATCCCTTTGATCATGGTTTCGTGCGGAGTTTTGGTAAAGGGCTGCGAGATCCGCCTCGGCGCGCTCATGTTCATCGCCGACGACTCCGCCTGGCTTCAGGAGGCACCACTCGACATCGACGTGCTCCCCGTCCGCGGTGCGACGCATTTCCGCGCATGCGTTCGTGGCGTCCTCCTGCGGCAGCCGTCGACCCAGTATCGGTCGGCCCCTGTATCGTCTCCCCGCTCTGTCTCCCACCGGCGCAAGCGCTCCTGTCGGTCGAGACTTCAGAGGTGGGTGAGGCATGGCGTGGCTCGCCAGTCGGTCGCCCCGCAAGTCGCGGCAATCGAGCCCGACGAATCCCTCTGCGGCCTGTTCGACCTGTCGACTGGCTCCGTGGAGACCACATCCGAGTGCGACAGCAGCGACCTAGCGGCTGAGATCCTGGCGGTCGATGGAATGCACAGTCCTCCCGGTTTCCCTCGCGCTGATGGAGGCGCGGGTGGGGGCGACCCGTCGCATCCCCACGATGAGTATCTCCCCGAACCTCTCACGTCATCACAGCGAGAGGAGCTTCGCCGCCGGAACACGGATGCCCTCCGCACCCCTATCGTCGGAGAGTCCCCCGAGGCCCGGGCCTTGGAGGATGCGCGCTTGGCTAATTTGGCCGAGCGCACTCGACTGGAGAATCTCCAGCGAGCACTCGACGAGCGAGCGCGTCAGCGGGCTCCTGAGTCTAGTCGACGCCAGCTCTTCCTGCCGACGCAGGTATATCGAACCCCAGTTCAGAATTTGGCCACTGCGGCCCGTATAGCAGAATCAATTCAGCCCTCCCAGTCGGAGGCTGGCAGGGGTTTGTTGCAGATCAGAGCGTTGCTCCAGGCGGCGGGAAACCAGAATTCCGCCGTTTCTCAGTCGCGGAACAGGATCCACAGTCGATCCGTTGCAACAGATACAGTCCAGTCGGCTCACAGCTTGCGGTCGCCCCCGAGGCGTGAGGGACGTGGTGACCGGCATGATCAGTACAGGAGGAATGGGCAGTATGATCACCGATCCGATCGTGATGATCGACGTCGGGTGCCAACCCCTCCCCCGAGGAGTGGGTCATATGCGCCTCGACATCGAGATGACAGGCGCCCCCATAGCATTGGGTAGAGGATTCCAGTCGACCCCAGGGACCCAGGCTTTGACGCGAGATTTGTCCTCGTGCAAGGCTTGGTTGACAGGAACAGGGCTCATCGGGAAGGCTAGAACAGAGATGCGCCCGCTAGCAGCAGAATACGTGTTTCAGGGCCAGAGTGTTTCAGTCGAGCCATCAGAGCCGCAGTGATTCCTCCCAATTTCAGGCTGGCGACTGGAATCAGCAAGTTCACCGGTGAATCTAAGCCTGACACTTGGCTCGAAGATTACCGAGTGGCCGTACAGATTGGCGGTGGCAATGATGAGGTGGCCATGAAGCATTTGCCTCTCATGTTAGAGGGCTCAGCCAGAGCGTGGCTAAATCAGTTGGCACCCAGCAGCATTTACACTTGGGAGGACCTCTCCCGAGTGTTTGTCACAACCTTTAAAGGAACATGCAAGCGACCTGCAGGCCTTACAGAGTTGCGGTCTTGCGTGCAGAAGCCGAGTGAAACTCTGAGGGAATACATCCAGAGGTGGATCACACTGCATCACTCGGTTGAGAATGTGCCAGACCATCAAGCAGTTTGTGCCTTCAAGGAAGGCGTTAAATACAGAGAGTTGAATCCGAAGTTCGGTCGAACTGGAGAGATGTCTCTGAATCGGATGATGGAGATTGCCACCAAGTACGCTAATGGTGAAGACGAGGACCGACTCCGGAGTGGCAAGCACAAGGCAGTCGCCCAAGAAACCGGAGGAAACTCCAGTCGGAAACAGAAGCGGAAGGCCGAGCCAGCCGCTCCTAGGGAGGCCCTGGCCGTAGCCCAGGGAAACTTCAAGGGAAAACCCAAGGGCACCTGGAAGCCGAAGAAAGTCAAGGATCAGGATGGAAACGATGTTTTGGATCTGCCATGTCACATCCACACCAAGAAAGATGAAGAGGGTAATTTTATTTACCCAAAGCATACCACTCGACAGTGTTGGCTCCTGATCCAGCAGTTTCAGGGCAAACAACCCAAGGATAAGGAAAAAGAGTCGGACAGAGTCGAGGACAAGGAAGATAGTGATGATGGATACCCCCAAATCAATTCCACCCTGATGATTTTTGCTGATGTTGAAAGCAAAAGTCGACTGAAAGTCATTACCGTGAGGTGAATATGGTTGCTCCGGCGACACCCAGTTATCTGAAGTGGTCTCAGACTGCCATCACATTCGACCAGTCCGATCACCCCACGCACATTGCCACCCCTGGGAGGCAAGCTTTGGTGGTCGACCCAGTTGTCGAAGGCACTCGACTAACCAAAGTCCTGATGGATGGTGGCAGTGGCTTGAACATATTGTATGCTGAAACATTGAAAGGGATGGGCATTCCGATGTCCAGGCTCAGCGCCAGCAACATGAGCTTCCATGGAGTCATTCCTGGAAAGAAAGCCGAGTCACTCGGCCAGATTGCTCTCGACGTGGTTTTCGGTGATTCAAAGAATTACCGCAAGGAGAAATTGACATTTGAGGTTGTGGACTTCCAAAGTGCTTATCATGCTATTCTGGGCCGGCCAGCTTATGCACGCTTCATGGCTCGACCATGCTACGTGTATCTCAAGTTGAAGATGCCCGGCCCCAGAGGTGTGATCACCTTTATCGGCAATAGGAAGAAAGCCGAGGAGTGTTTTCAGAAAGGATCAAAAATTGCTGACGCTCAGATGGCAGTTGTTGAGCTGCAAGAGTACCAGAAGACTGCTGATCCGAGTGAATTGCTACGAGCCAAGAAGCCTGCTTCAGAATCTGCTTTTCAGTCGTCCGGTGAAACCAAGACAGCTCACATTCACCCGACCGACCCCGACGCTGCTCCGACTCACATCTCGACGACGCTCGACCCCAAATAGGAAGAAGCGCTCATCCAGTTCCTCCGTGAGAACTGGGACGTCTTCGCATGGAAGCCTTCTGACATGCCTGGAGTTCCCAGGGGGCTGGCTGAGCACCGTCTACAAGTCGACCCAAAATTCAAGCCTGTGAAGGAACATCTTCGACGGTCCGCCGTCCAGAAGAAGCAAGCCATTGGCGAGGAGGTAGCTCGGCTCCTAGCAGCGGAGTTCATCCGAGAAATTTACCACTCCGAGTGGCTCGCCAATGTCGTCATGGTCCCCAAGAAGGACAAGTCACTTCGCATGTGCATTGATTTCAAACATATCAATCGGGCCTGCCCGAAAGATCATTTTCCTCTCCCTCGCATCGACCAAATAGTCGACTCGACTGCGGGGTGCGAGAGATTGTCTTTTCTAGATGCTTATTCTGGGTACCATCAGATCCGTCTGTATGGACCCGACGAGATCAAAACAGCTTTCATCACTCCATTCGGATGCTTTTGTTACGTCACCATGCCGTTCGGCCTCAAGAACGCCGGAGCCACGTTCATGAGAATGATTCAGAAGTGTCTACTCACTCAAATCAGTCGGAATGTGGAGGCATACATGGATGATATTATGTTCAAGTCACGAAAAGGTTCCGACCTGCGGGCTGACCTTGCTGAAACCTTTGCCAACCTCAGGAGGTATGATATCAAGCTCAATCCATCAAAGTGCACGTTCGGAGTTCCAGGTGGAAAGTTACTCGGTTTTCTCGTTTCCGAACGGGGGATCGATGCCAATCCTGAAAAGGTTGGCACCATACTCCGGATGAAGCGTCCTGTACGCGTGCACGATGTCCAAAAGCTTACAGGCTGCTTGGCCACTCTAAGTCGATTCATTTCTCGTCTCGGTGAAAAGGCGTTGCCTCTTTACCGACTGATGAAGAAGTCTGACAAGTTCGAGTGGACTCCAGAAGCTGACACAGCATTTGCGGAGCTCAAAGCTCTGCTCTCCACCCAGCCGGTGCTCGCTGCCCCAATCAGCAAAGAGCCTCTGCTGCTTTACATTGCAGCCACAGGACAAGTTGTCGGTACAGTACTTACGGTCGAGCGGGAAGAAGAAGGAAAGGCCTTCAGACTTCAGCGCCCAATCTATTATCTGTCTGAAGTTTTGACCCCTTCAAAACAAAGATACCCTCACTA